>NC_136065.1:390899808-391162308 GCF_964261635.1 Lissotriton helveticus
AAGTAAAACAACAGGATAATCCGCCAGCATCTACGCACCACCTACAGCGCCATCCCCTACCTACTAACCCCTATCGTGGACCCAGAACAGAAACAGGGTAAGAAAGCGCAGAAGGATAGAAAAATTAAGGCCCATAGAAACTAAATAAAGAAAACTAAATCCCACCCCCCACCCTACACCAATGCGGAGGCTACGGCCTACCCCCCCCCAGCAAAGTGTCTGTCGCCCATTAAAGAACCCGAAATATAGACCAAGAAAAGAAAGAAGGAAAAAGAAAAATGGAAAGAAAAAGGAGAGAGAAACCCTCACACTTGAGATATAGGGAGTAGGAAAAGAATAAACTAATCCACTACTCCCGGAAAAAGGAAGGTGGGGAGGAGCCCACTCAAAATCAGATCTCCCGGACTCCCCAGCTGTATAAAACTACTACGCCGTGTACATAAATTCGAATGACATAGAACAAAAAGAGGGTCAGAATCAGTTATACCCAGATCCCGGGCCAACACAAGACCCGCCGCCCCATAAAGAACAGGACGTAGCAATGAAAAATTAAGTGGGGAAAATCAGCACAATCAACGCAATTAACATAGCAAAATGCAGTTCAATCCTGGTCTCCGCCAGCCGATCAAGCAAAGCCAACGAGGAAAACACCTTCAGCCCTGGCCAGAACGACAAAATCCCTTCAGACATGGCCCTCGCCGCAAGCACTCCTCAGGCAGAACAAAGGAGCAAGATGGCCGTTCTCGACAAAGAAGAAGCAGAGGAGGAGTCAATGAGCGTCCCCAGTCCACCACAATGTCAGCGTCCAAACCGATAAACTCCACTTCCATCGCAGGATGACACACACACCACCATTGTAGGAAAGAGGCTCCAGAGGCAGAAACAACGAGGGGGGTTATCAACTGGACGGTCGATAAGCGGAGCCTCGGTAGCAAGTGCGCAGGCAAAGTCACAGATCTCGAAGTGGAAGGAAACACTGTAACCATAGCCTCACCGATAAGTAAACACCCGAAATTACTGCCAGGGACACAACGCTCCTCCGCCCTCTCATGCTGCAACCTTGTATCCGTTCCAGAAGTAGTTAGAGGCAGCAGGGGGTCAGCCAGCTCCGGTCGCGTAATGCCAGACGAAACTCTCTCAATCTTCCATATCAGCTCTCGGATGGTTCGCCACCATGTTGCCCCCAGGTCTGTAAGGGCAACCAGGATATCCCCATAAGTCAGGTCGCTCTGCGACGTTAGCCGGTCCGCACCGCGCGGCGATGCACTCAGAGCAGCCTCCGTCTCGGGGACAGGCAGGACACCACATATTAGGGATAGGGAAGCAGCCATCTCTCCGTCGGGAAAGGCAGGCGCCATTATCACCCCGTCAGTGAGTCCACATTTGAGGAAGGGGGGCAATTTCGTTACAAAGAAAAACAAGCGTCAGAACCACCGATGGAAACGCGACCCCCAGTCAGTGGGGCCGCGCAAAAAGAGAGTCTTCTCGCCGTTGATGAATGCAGGGCGGACCACGGCCGAGGAGGCGCCCCAAGATGGAGTCCGTCCAGCGCTCGAGCAGCATAGTGGATGGAAGCGCCGTGTGAAGGGCTCCCGTCTCGCAAACACACACTCCGTAGGCAGAGAGAGTCCCACTACACTGGAAAGGGTCTACTCCGTCCACTGCCGCGACCGGTCACGCTCCCTCAGCCAACAGCATCTCCCCAGCTCGTCCTACCAGCTCTGTCTCGTAGCGTCCAGCGGCGGCGATCAGCACCGGTCACACGAGCAGCATCGGAGGTCGGCAAACGCTGCGAATACCGCACCAAAACAGCCGGCGGAGACTTCAAAAGAACGCAATCGGCAACAGCGCGTTCATGTCACCGTTTCAGCACGGTGTAGGCGAGGATAAATGTCAGGATATCGATGCGAAAGCAGATGGCTTGCGGAGCCGGGAGCTTACATGTCCGTCCCGTCCGCCATCTTGGCTCCTCCCTCTAGAGTGTCTTTGTTGATGGTACTGGAGAGCCGCCGCAAGGCTCTGTTGGATATTGCTTTAAAGGTAGTGATGGGGGCTGGCGAAGACCAGTGATCGCGGAGTTGTAGAGTTGTGAGCACCTGATTGAGGAAAGCCCAGGCCGGGGATGGTGAGCCTGTTTTCAAGATTTCTATCCATAGATGGTGGTTTAAAGTGTCAAGCTTGAAACTACGGAGCTTATGAGAGAATTACGTGTATGAGCCCTGACACATTATCTTTTGTCTGATAAGCCCGAATTCCAGCCTAATGTGGGCCAAGGATGCACTTTATGGTAGTCTGAAGGCCTTCCCATATTTGTTTTTTTAGTTTTTGCCCATAAGAGTGGTCTGGGGATTGAGTCAAATGCAGCCTTGAAGTCTATAAAACAAAGGTAGAGACAGGTGCGGTTGAATTTGATGTTTATCCATCATGAGGGAAGCAACCATTAAATTGGAGGTGGCACCCATTCCTTTTCTTAAGCTTGTCTGTTAAATGGGCACAATAATGTTGCGTATTAGCCCTGACGTATTATGTTTTGTCTGATAAGCCCGAATTACAGCCTTATTTGTGCCAGGGTCGCACTTTGGGTTAGTCTGGAGGCCTTCTTATAAATACTTGAAACCAAGTGGTCGAGAAAGATCAATTCCCTGCCACTGAGGGCTTCAGAGCCATAGGAGACGGTCGGTATAATTTTGCCTCAGTACATCTATGACTGTGAGTGAGCTTTCTGAAGGCGGTATGCAGGGCTCCTGCCCAATTTCTGATGTATTGTTTTTGGGTCTAGCATGAGCCATGGTTATCAACCAAAACGCCTAAGTACTTGTAGGTGTTATCTTTGGGGATTTTGCTCACATTCCAGAACCATTCGTCCTCCTTTTTGTTTTCGTTCCCTATAATCATTGTTTTTGTCTTTTGTAAATTTACCACCTGTTGGTTCTTATCAGTATATGCTTGTATAGTGTTTAGCAGATGCTGGAAGTCTATTTTTGTCTGACTTAAGAGGAGGGCATGCTCTGCACAGAGCAAGCACCTCAAGGGCAGTCCAACTATTATTGGAGGATGGGCTGTGATATCATTTTGTGGAGTTGCCAGGTCTGCAAGAGAGAGATTGAATCGAAGTGGGGCTAAAACACACCCCTGCTTCAGGCCAGTTTTGATAGGGATTTTTCCAGAGACTACACTTCCGTCCCGCATCTTTATACGCACCTATGTGTTCGTATTCAGCTCCATAATTGCTCTGCGAGGGTGTTGTGGGATCCCAAGTTCTGCTAATCTTGCATATAAACATAGTCTGGGGAACGCGTTGAAAGCAGCCTTGAAGTTTATAAAACAAAGGTAGAGAGGGGTGCGTTTGAATTAGATTTGATCGATCATGAGGGAAACGGCCATTAACTTGGAGGTGATACCCATTCCTTTTCTGAAGCTTGTCTGATTTATAGGCACAATGCTGTCATCGGATGCCCACAACTCGAATTCCTCTAGAAGGAGACCACTGTAGTACTTCGCGTCGTTATCCTCCAACAATTAAATTTGCCGGATTTGAAGGGTCTCCGCCTTTACAAATTAGGTGTATTATGGCACCTCGCCATGAGTCCGGGATTGGACTTGTCAAGGAAGCATGATTGTATAGCGGTGCTAACATTTTATGCCCATGTGGAAGGATATGCTTTAAATAATGCTTGGCGGAGGCCATTGGGGCCAGGTCCTCGATCAGCCCTGCTTTAATTGATGATCTCCTCTGTTTTGGCCTCAGGGCAAAAGGTGGATTATGAGTTGAAACTCGTGAAGTAACTCCCGCATCTGGAGTGGGGAACCCTTTAGCGTTTGCTGCCACTTTACCAATAAACTGATTATTTCCTAGAATTTTTGGGAGTTATTGCCATTGCAAACGTAGAGCAATTTGTCTCAAAACATGCTGGCATAGTTGTTCTAGTGCTCCCAAAGTTTGCTGCTCTTGTATTGTTGGCACCGCAGCTTGACCTTACTGGTATTATTGAGTTTCTAAAGTTTACGAGCCGACAAGAGCAGGTCCATATTTAAGGCCCTTTTATGAAGTTTTAATGCCAGGGGGTGACAGCATGTACTTGACTGGTTGAGAGACAGTGGATGAGCGTACGCTTCACTGGTTTTTCGTGCAGAAGTAAGGTTGTTTCTAGATCCTCCCATGATGTAACTTGATTATTGGAGTTGTTTGTTGAATTGGCTAGAGAAGCATCTAGCTCTTGCCTGATATAGTCCACCAGGGTGTCCATTCAGCACAGCCTTTTCAGATTCATTGGTTATGAAGATGCTCCCAGGAACTGTGCGGCCTTCTAGGATGAAGTTTCAAGGTTGAGTTCAATATGTCGGTGGAAATGATTGTTTTATGTTCAAGCTAAATGTGAAAAGATTCAATGTGATGGAATAGCGGCCCGTCCCCTAGTGTGTAGTCAATTATTGATTTGGAGCTTGTAGTAATGTGCTTTGAATCCCAGCGGTTGAGCTTCTTTCAGGTCCCCATCAAGGACGCTAAGGCCAAGAAATGTGCAGTGGTTAATGAGTGACTCGCCCATGTGACCTCTTTTTGGTAGTACCTGGCTTAACTTGACACAGTATCTTCCAGTAACTGTCAAACAAGGTTATTTCGTCGGTCATGCGCATTTGGAATAGGTTCAAGTTAAACTCACCTATAAGTAGATAAATGTTCGATTGTTTCGTTATGGTGGCTTTGATGATGGATTGTAATTTACAGACAAATTCCCTTTTTTGCGTTCTGAGTGGGTTTTGTAGATGTTCATTATTAATAATTTAAGGTCCGGCCGTAGCGGCAGATTTTCAGGCAGTACAAATGTCAACTAGGACTCCTCCGGCTATGATCTGGGGATTCTTAGGGTGAGTTTTGAGGAAACTTGATTTGAGATGCCTTCCTTTGGTCTATCTGATTGCAAACGCTTTCCCGCTGGGCTAAAAATCTCTATAAATCAGATCAGTGAAGTTTACTCAAGTGCTAAATTCTCCTGGAGGTTGAGGATGTCATACTTCTGTAAGTAATAGGGCGTCATCATAATTTAAAGTTGATTTCAGGACTCTAACATTCCATGAGCATATATTGAACAGAATAGTTTGATTTCTTTTTAAATCTGGGAAATATATACACTAGGCAGAAAAAATAAACATGTCTGACAATTTCGTAGCCTGCATTGCATACAGGACATGTGTCATGGCCTATCTCTAAATTTGATCAGCGTTTGTAGGAGAGTAGGGTCTGCAATCCTATGATCACCCAGATTTTTTCTTTTTGCTGCACTGGTTTACGACTTTCCCTGGCTGTGGGCCTGCTAATCAGACCCACAGCCTAGCTGTTCTCTCTATCCGAATTGTACTCAGGTACTGAATTGGCCCTGGGCCCTCTCCAAGTCCCTGTACCCAGGGCTGAGGTGCACCCAGAAGTCTCCCAGGGGCTGAAGCATGTATTGTGCCACCCCTGGATTGACTAACTAAAACTGACACAACTGGCTGCACGACAGCTGGGGCAAGGTGGTGTACTCACCCTTTGCTTTAGATATAGTATACCTATATCTAACCCTAAAATGGACACACAGATCTCCTATCAGTCACTCCTATGGCAGGCCTTAACAATCCTGAAGGCAGAGTGCTTGGAATCGTGTGAGATGGTGCTCTGGCATGAGCTGAGCCTGTCTGCGGCTTTCGGGATCTATCCCTTGGCCGTTTCCATGATATCGCATACCATATACTCTTAAGTGCATTATAATCCTCGCGGTTATGTGCCAACTCTGGTATCGCTTTATCAAAACATGTCGAGTAAGGTGTCATATGAATTGGAATACTAACCCCTCACCAATTCTGGCGACGGGGTTAGCATTCCACCCTTCTAGAGGGACACGACATGTATGTAACCCCTAACCCCGGTTAAAGTCAGACAGAGCCTTAGCATCCACAAAATGGATGCTGCCACCGAGACACAAGTCTGCCCTCCTGCTGCTGGGAGTCCTCCCAGAGCAGGAGATAAGGACAAAGGGTTTCCTGCCAGGGGCGGTGCCAGCACCGTCCCAGACAGGGTTTTGTGTATTGTAGGTAGGCAGGGCTTTAGAGGAAGGTGACTGCACGTGGCACCCCGGTGCTCACTGTGCATAGGCTGGCTGGAACCAGTTCCAGGGTCACTCCAGACCCTGTGCTGGGGAAAAGCCCGCCAAGGAAGTGGGTGTAACCACCCCCCTCCTAGTCCCACCCAT
This sequence comes from Lissotriton helveticus, assembly GCF_964261635.1. Lineage (NCBI taxonomy): Eukaryota > Metazoa > Chordata > Amphibia > Caudata > Salamandridae > Lissotriton > Lissotriton helveticus. Next base: position 390,906,036 of record NC_136065.1, read on the forward strand.
AGGGCAGGACTTAGTCGCGTGCCAGCCCCTTTTTACAGGATAAAGGTAGGAACTGGCCCCCTTCCAAATCAGATCATCTTTGAATCCTGAAACTACTTTCTGCGAAAGGAACTCAAGACTTCTTCCTAAGATTTCTCCCTTGTGACTAAGGAGTAGTCACCCTGCATCCGCAGGCACCATCTAAGAACACTGCGGTCTGCTGCAAGTCCTTCCTCCGGAATCCGACTGCCCAGCTCGACGAGAACCGGCTTCCCTGGCACCTCTGACCTCTACCTGCATCATCAGTCACGCTGAGATTCGTGGGTGTGACGAGACCTCGAGGGACCGGCCATCTTCAAGACTGCACGACTTCTTTCCAGCAAGCCCGCCGAGTGAATTCCTGGTGAGTGCTTTGGGGTCCGAGAAGCCCCCACCCTGAGCAGCTCCAGCACCGAAGAGCAGCCCCCCAGCATCTCCACGATCTGCGTGGGGCCCTTCTGCTTTTTGCTGCTCACCGCGTTGTTTGGCTACTAGCCCGCTGGCTTGTGGCCTTCCTGACGACGCCCGACGACATTTCTGCTGCTGGTCTGGTTGCTCCAGACTGGCCCTTGCTTCCCTCCATCGGAGAAGTACCCTGGACCCTCCTGGTCCACTCAAGACGCCATTTTAGGTCCACCGCGTGGGCCTTGCATTTGCCAAGACTTGTTGCCCAATCCTGGGTCCAGCGACGTCGACAGCAAGAACCTTCGTGGGACAGCTCGCACCTCCATCCTGGTCGCCGACAACGCCTCCTGGTCCGAGAGACTGCAGAGCCCAGCAGCGCCCACTCACCTGACTGCGGTGACTTCGCCCGGTGCCATCCTGGTGCCCACTTAATCACTGGCTAGTGATTCAAGAACTTGGTCCCCTCTGCTTTCAGGTTTCCTTCTTCCTTGATCCAGGCTTGGATCCATCGAACTTTTCTTCACTGGTCGCCTGCCAGCAACTTCTTCCTTCCAGGCTCCTGGTCCGGCAACGAGATCCCCGACGTCTTTTCAGACCTATGCAGCTGCAGCCCCTGGGCTAGGTAACTTCGGCACTTCGGTGTCCCAGCATAGCCTCACTATCCTAGGGTCAGGATCCACTGTCGTTTTCTTCCTACCAGGTCGGGTTCGCCCGTGAACACTAACTTTGCCTTTACTAGCCTCCATAGACTTTGTCCCGCATCCCGCGTGAGAGTGCACACTCTGCACCCGAGTCCCCTAGGTCTCCTAGTAGTAATCTAACGATTCCCTAGTCAAGTCCTAGCGATTCCAAAGCCTATTAGAACTGTTACTTACCTGCTAGTAATTCGCATTCCACTTTTAAAGTATATGGTTTTTCGTGCCCCTCGGGCATTTGTGTATAACGTGCTAACTTAAGTATTTTCGTAAGAGTTTTGTTGTGTGCCTAGCACCCTGTCCTCATAAAGAGTACAGGGTTGTTGTGATTCTAATAAATACACTGTTTATTTTCATAACACTTGTGTGGTGTCCTTTCACTGGGTGTTCAAGGGGTAATGTGATGGTAAAACAGCTGGCTTAACACGCCCTCTAGAGTCTTAGCCTTAGACTGCTCGTATCCATGCTACTAGGATAGCTGGTCTATAAGGTTGACTTACAACCAATCATCAATAAGGGTTGTTTGGACTGATATATAGTGATCACTAGAATAGTGAGCACTGCACATCAGGCCAACTTCTCACATTGGTGAGCAGCGGTTGGGATTTGAGCTTGCTGTTGTTTTACCACACATGCCCTAAGAATATCTTGTGAAAGATCACATAAGTACTAAAGGTACATATAACTTAGCTTAGAATACTCTGAGTTCTACTGAACCAGCTGTTGTAGCTCCTAGGGCCTAGCACACCCTAAACTACAACTCTAGCAAGGGATCAGTAGGCAAACATATAGTGTAGGTAAGTGCACCACTTACACCTCACTAGAAAAGCATGTCTACCCAGGGAGAATCTACTGAGACTCCCCTGGTCAGTGTTGACCCTCCACAGGTCACTTCAAGATATGCAGCTCTCAGTTTCCAGGAGATGAGACAAATCTGTGTCTCCAGAAAACTGAAGCAGGGGTCTAACCCCACCACTCCCTTTCTGATAGGTCTCTTAGAGACATATGATGCCAGAAAGCTTTCTCAGTTACATGAGAACATGCCAGCCTTAGAGGGAACCTCTGGGGATCCAGATCTCCCCAACACTGATTCAGCAGTTGAGGAGGAGGATCAGGAGGTACTCTCTGGGGATGAGGTAGACAAAGGTCTTGAGGTAGTCAGAAGGCTAACTAGGACCAACTTAGACTTACTTGGGCTAGGATCTGGGGGACCCCCAGTACTAACCCGAAGTGGGCCTAACCTTGGAGTTAGGAGAGATAGATCTCTTTCTAGGGACTCCAATAGATCTCGGCACTCTAATGCCTCTTCTCAGGGGAGAAGGAATCCTCCACAGAGGAGATTTACTTCCCCTCAGAGAAGGGAGCATGAAGCTAGGATGAGACAAGCTGAACTGAGGATTGAAAGGGAAGAAATTGCCCTGGCCAAAGAGAAGCTTGCCCTGGCAAGAGAGCAGCAGATGAGTGGGCTAGCTCCCACTGGTGGTAGCAATCTCCCAAGAGATAGAGAGAAGGGTTTAGATACTAAACACCTGACTAAAATAGTGCCCCCCTTTAAGCAAGGGGATGATATCCAGAAATGGATGGCTGCTCTGGAGAGGGCCTGCACTGTGCAGGGCATTCCCCAGAGTCAGTGGGCAGCTATACTGTGGCTCTCCTTTGATGGTAAAGGTAGAGATAAGCTCCTCACTACAAGAGTGGAGGATGCTAACAATTACCAGGTCCTGAAGAATACACTGGTTGATGGGTTTGGTTTAACCACTGAGCAGTACAGGTTGCTGTTCAGAGACACCCAGAAAACTCAGTCTCAGGACTGGTCTGATTTTGTGGATTGTGCCACTAAGGCTTTGGAGGGCTGGTTGCTGGGTAGCAAGGTTACAGATTACACAGGATTGTATAATCTAATGATGAGAGAACAAATTTTGAACAATTGTCAGAACCAGTTGCTGCACCAGCACCTTGTTGATTCAGATCTGACCTCTCCCCAAGAATTGGGAAAGAAGGCAGACAAATGGGTCAGGACAAGGATCAAGCAGAACCAGAACCAGGGTGGTCAGAAGAAAGCAGACCAGAAGGGTAATGTTAAGAATGAGCAAAATGACCAGAAGTCTTCACCAGGTCCCCAACAAACCAAAGAGGGTGGGGGTCAGGCTTCCCAGAAGAAGAAGACTCAAGAAGGCCAGTCAAAAAGGTGGTGCCAGTACTGCAAAAGTAAATCTCACTGGTTTAGTGAGTGCACCAAAAGAGGAGGACAAACTCCTGCCACTACAGCTCCTAAAGCAACTGCACCCCCTAGTACAGTCAGTAGTGGTAGTGTCACTCCCAAGGCATTAGTGGGGTTAACCTTGGGTACTGAGGGGTCTGACAACTTAGTTGGCACACTCACTCAGGCTGTCCTTGTCTGTACAGGGGATATGGATATGTCCCCTGAGATAAGTCCCAATACTTTGGGCAAATACAGGCAGACACCTTTGATTAATGGCAAAATGGCTCAGGCCTATAGGGACACTTGTGCCAGTGTCACCATGGTGACACCAAACTTTGTGGACCCTGGACAGATCATGCCAGGTACTGATTTCCTGGTGACCAATGCCAGCAATGTCACTACTAGTCATAGTGTGGCAATTGTAGCTTTCTCCTGGGGTGGAGTGAAGGGACAAAAGAAAGTTGTAGTCAGTTCAGACCTCCCAGTTGATTGTTTGTTGGGCAATGATTTGGAGTCATCACAATGGTCAGAAGTGGAGCAGAGGACTCACATGGAGATGTTAGGCTTGCCAGCACATGTGCTTGCTGTGACTAGGTCACAGGCCAGAAGATGCCCCACTGAACAGGTGCTGGATCCTGAAATTAGGGACCAGACACCTTCCAAGAAGAAGAGCAGTAAGGGTAAGGCTTTGCCTTCCCCCTTGCCCCAGGTTGAGGATCAAGTCTCTGAGGAGGCTGATCTAGAAGAGCTGAGGGAAACTGAGCCTAAAGAGCTTGAACTTGATCAAGTTGAGTTTCTGGGCTCAGGGGGACCCTCCAGAGCAGACCTGGGGAAGGAACAGTTGAGCTGCCCTTCCCTTGAACCCCTCAGACAGCAGGCTGCTGCTGAGGCTGCAGGGAATGCCACAGGTGCCCACAGGGTATACTGGGAAGATGGACTCCTGTACTCTGAGTCAAGAGACCCCAAGCCTGGTGCAACCAGGAGGCTGGTCATCCCCTTGTCTCTGAGAGGTTTCCTTCTCACCTTGGCCCATGAGATTCCCCTTGCAGGTCATTTAGGTCAGACAAAGACTTGGGACAGGCTTGTCTCACACTTTCACTGGCCCCATATGAATGAGAATACCAAGGAGTTTTGTCGCTCATGTGTCACTTGCCAAGCCAGTGGTAAGTCAGGTGGCACAACAAAGGCCCCCCTCATACCACTACCTGTGGTGGGGGTTCCCTTTGAAAGAGTGGGGATTGACATTGTTGGTCCAATGGAACCCCAGACAGCATCAGGACACAAGTTTATACTGGTGGTGGTGGACCATGCCACCAGGTATCCTGAGGCTATTCCCCTTAGGACCACTACAGCCCCTGTAGTGGCAAGAGCCCTAGTTGGAGTGTTCTCCAGAGTGGGTTTCCCTAAGGAGGTCGTTTCTGACAGAGGTACAAACTTCATGTCAGGATATCTGACTGCCATGTGGAAAGAGTGTAGTGTGAACTACAAGTTCACCACACCCTATCATCCACAATGCAATGGGCTTGTTGAGAGATTCAACAGGACCCTGAAAGGGATGATTCATGGACTACCTGAACCTCTTAGGAGAAGATGGGATGTCCTGATCCCCTGCCTCTTGTTTGCTTACAGAGAGGTCCCACAGAAGGGGGTTGGCTACAGCCCTTTTGAGCTTCTGTATGGGCATCCTGTAAGAGGACCCCTGTGTTTGGTGAAGGAAGGATGGGAGAGACCTCTCAAAAAGCCTGCGACCAACATAGTGGACTATGTACTTGGTCTCCGCTCCAGGATGGCTGAGTATATGGAGAAGGCATCCAAAAACCTTGAGGCCAGCCAGGAACTTCAAAAAGCTTGGCATGACCAAAGGGCTGTACTGACTGTATACCAGCCAGGACAGAAGGTGTGGGTGCTGGAGCCAGTGGCCCCAGCAGCTCTGAAAGACAAATGGTCTGGGCCCCACACCATCATTGAGCAAAAGGGAGAGGTTACCTACTTGGTGGACCTTGGAACTCCCAGGAGCCCTCTCAGAGTGCTCCATGTTAACAGGCTCAAGGCATATGTTGACAGGAAGGACATGAGCTTGCTCATGGCCACAGATGAGGGACAGGAGGAAGAGAGTGACCCTCTCCCAGACCTGCTCACTCAGAATCCTGATGATGGGTCAGTTGATGGTGTTGTCTTTTGTGGCAGCCTCACTGAACATCAGCAACAGGATTGCAGGCAAGTTCTGCAATCCTTCAGACATATGTTCTCTCTGACACCCAGCCAAACTGATTGGTGTACCCATGATGTTGACACTGGAGACAGTCTGCCTGTCAAGAGTAAAATCTACAGACAGCCTGATCATGTTAGAGACTGCATCAAAACTGAAGTGCAGAAAATGTTGGAGCTGGGAGTCATTGAGCCCTCAGATAGCCCTTGGGCTAGCCCAGTAGTTCTAGTGCCAAAGCCTCACACCCAGGGTGGTAAGAGAGAGATGAGGTTTTGCGTAGACTACAGAGGCCTCAATGCAGTCACTAAGACTGATGCCCACCCAATACCAAGAGCAGATGAGCTTATAGATAGATTGGCTTCTGCCAACTTCTTAAGCACATTTGATTTGACAGCTGGGTATTGGCAAATCAGGTTAGCTGAGGAAGCCAAACCTAAAACAGCATTTTCTACCCCTGGAGGGCATTATCAATTTGTGGTAATGCCCTTTGGACTGAAAAATGCACCTGCCACCTTCCAAAGGTTGGTGAATCAAGTCCTCACTGGGCTGGATGACTTCTGTGCAGCTTATCTTGACGATATTGCTGTCTTTAGCTCCACCTGGGAGGATCACCTGGTCCACCTGAGGAAAGTGTTAGAGGCCCTGCAAAAGGCAGGCCTCACTATCAAGGCCACAAAGTGCCAGATAGGGCAGTCACAGGTTGTATACCTGGGCCACCTTGTAGGTGGAGGCCAGGTTCAGCCACTGGAGAGTAAGATACAGGCCATCAAGGACTGGACTCCTCCAATCACCCAGACTCAGGTTCGAGCTTTCTTGGGCCTGACTGGGTACTATAGGAAGTTTGTCAGAAATTATGGGTCCATAGTGACCCCCCTTAATGACCTGACAAGCAAGAAGATGCCAAAGAAAGTTCAGTGGACAGCAAGCTGTCAGAAAGCATTCAATGACCTAAAGCAGGCCATGTGCACAGCACCTATCCTCAAGAGTCCAGATTACTCCAAGCCATTCATTGTCCAAACAGATGCTTCTGAGTTGGGTGTGGGAGCTGTTCTGTCTCAACTGAATTTTGATGGTAATGATCAGCCTATTGCTTTCATTGGTAGAAGGTTGACACCCAGAGAGAAAAATTGGTCAGCTATTGAGAGGGAGGCCTTTGCTGTGGTCTGGGCCCTGAAGAAGCTGAGGGCCTACTTGTTTGGCACTCACTTCACCATTCAGACAGACCATAAGCCCCTCTTGTGGCTAAATCAGATGAAGGGTGAAAACCCCAAACTGCTTAGGTGGTCCATTTCCCTACAGGGGATGGCTTTTACAGTGGAGCATAGACCTGGGACTGATCACAGCAATGCTGATGGGCTCTCCAGGTATTTCCACTTAGAGCAAGAAGACTCACCTGGTCAAGGTTAGTTTATTGTCCCAAAGTTTGGGGGGGGGTCATGTAGGAGAGTAGGGTCTGCAATCCTATGATCACCCAGATTTTTTCTTTTTGCTGCACTGGTTTACGACTTTCCCTGGCTGTGGGCCTGCTAATCAGACCCACAGCCTAGCTGTTCTCTCTATCCGAATTGTACTCAGGTACTGAATTGGCCCTGGGCCCTCTCCAAGTCCCTGTACCCAGGGCTGAGGTGCACCCAGAAGTCTCCCAGGGGCTGAAGCATGTATTGTGCCACCCCTGGATTGACTAACTAAAACTGACACAACTGGCTGCACGACAGCTGGGGCAAGGTGGTGTACTCACCCTTTGCTTTAGATATAGTATACCTATATCTAACCCTAAAATGGACACACAGATCTCCTATCAGTCACTCCTATGGCAGGCCTTAACAATCCTGAAGGCAGAGTGCTTGGAATCGTGTGAGATGGTGCTCTGGCATGAGCTGAGCCTGTCTGCGGCTTTCGGGATCTATCCCTTGGCCGTTTCCATGATATCGCATACCATATACTCTTAAGTGCATTATAATCCTCGCGGTTATGTGCCAACTCTGGTATCGCTTTATCAAAACATGTCGAGTAAGGTGTCATACGAATTGGAATACTAACCCCTCACCAATTCTGGCGACGGGGTTAGCATTCCACCCTTCTAGAGGGACACGACATGTATGTAACCCCTAACCCCGGTTAAAGTCAGACAGAGCCTTAGCATCCACAAAATGGATGCTGCCACCGAGACACAAGTCTGCCCTCCTGCTGCTGGGAGTGCTCCCAGAGCAGGAGATAAGGACAAAGGGTTTCCTGCCAGGGGCGGTGCCAGCACCGTCCCAGACAGGGTTTTGTGTATTGTAGGTAGGCAGGGCTTTAGAGGAAGGTGACTGCACGTGGCACCCCGGTGCTCACTGTGCATAGGCTGGCTGGAACCAGTTCCAGGGTCACTCCAGACCCTGTGCTGGGGAAAAGCCCGCCAAGGAAGTGGGTGTAACCACCCCCCTCCTAGTCCCACCCATAGGGCAGGACTTAGTCGCGTGCCAGCCCCTTTTTACAGGATAAAGGTAGGAACTGGCCCCCTTCCAAATCAGATCATCTTTGAATCCTGAAACTACTTTCTGCGAAAGGAACTCAAGACTTCTTCCTAAGATTTCTCCCTTGTGACTAAGGAGTAGTCACCCTGCATCCGCAGGCACCATCTAAGAACACTGCGGTCTGCTGCAAGTCCTTCCTCCGGAATCCGACTGCCCAGCTCGACGAGAACCGGCTTCCCTGGCACCTCTGACCTCTACCTGCATCATCAGTCACGCTGAGATTCGTGGGTGTGACGAGACCTCGAGGGACCGGCCATCTTCAAGACTGCACGACTTCTTTCCAGCAAGCCCGCCGAGTGAATTCCTGGTGAGTGCTTTGGGGTCCGAGAAGCCCCCACCCTGAGCAGCTCCAGCACCGAAGAGCAGCCCCCCAGCATCTCCACGATCTGCGTGGGGCCCTTCTGCTTTTTGCTGCTCACCGCGTTGTTTGGCTACTAGCCCGCTGGCTTGTGGCCTTCCTGACGACGCCCGACGACATTTCTGCTGCTGGTCTGGTTGCTCCAGACTGGCCCTTGCTTCCCTCCATCGGAGAAGTACCCTGGACCCTCCTGGTCCACTCAAGACGCCATTTTAGGTCCACCGCGTGGGCCTTGCATTTGCCAAGACTTGTTGCCCAATCCTGGGTCCAGCGACGTCGACAGCAAGAACCTTCGTGGGACAGCTCGCACCTCCATCCTGGTCGCCGACAACGCCTCCTGGTCCGAGAGACTGCAGAGCCCAGCAGCGCCCACTCACCTGACTGCGGTGACTTCGCCCGGTGCCATCCTGGTGCCCACTTAATCACTGGCTAGTGATTCAAGAACTTGGTCCCCTCTGCTTTCAGGTTTCCTTCTTCCTTGATCCAGGCTTGGATCCATCGAACTTTTCTTCACTGGTCGCCTGCCAGCAACTTCTTCCTTCCAGGCTCCTGGTCCGGCAACGAGATCCCCGACGTCTTTTCAGACCTATGCAGCTGCAGCCCCTGGGCTAGGTAACTTCGGCACTTCGGTGTCCCAGCATAGCCTCACTATCCTAGGGTCAGGATCCACTGTCGTTTTCTTCCTACCAGGTCGGGTTCGCCCGTGAACACTAACTTTGCCTTTACTAGCCTCCATAGACTTTGTCCCGCATCCCGCGTGAGAGTGCACACTCTGCACCCGAGTCCCCTAGGTCTCCTAGTAGTAATCTAACGATTCCCTAGTCAAGTCCTAGCGATTCCAAAGCCTATTAGAACTGTTACTTACCTGCTAGTAATTCGCATTCCACTTTTAAAGTATATGGTTTTTCGTGCCCCTCGGGCATTTGTGTATAACGTGCTAACTTAAGTATTTTCGTAAGAGTTTTGTTGTGTGCCTAGCACCCTGTCCTCATAAAGAGTACAGGGTTGTTGTGATTCTAATAAATACACTGTTTATTTTCATAACACTTGTGTGGTGTCCTTTCACTGGGTGTTCAAGGGGTAATGTGATGGTAAAACAGCTGGCTTAACACGCCCTCTAGAGTCTTAGCCTTAGACTGCTCGTATCCATGCTACTAGGATAGCTGGTCTATAAGGTTGACTTACAACCAATCATCAATAAGGGTTGTTTGGACTGATATATAGTGATCACTAGAATAGTGAGCACTGCACATCAGGCCAACTTCTCACAGCGTTGCATGAAGGTTGCCAGTGGAAGAGTGCCCAGACTCAGATGGATATACAATTTCCTGGTGGACGGAGTTTGGAGTGAGTCTAAGAACTCTTTGAAGTGAGGAGCATCCTTTATGTTTAGGAAAGAATCAGTCAAGCTCCCTAAATAGGATGAAATCCCTTTTTTCTCTGGACATACTGCCAGAAACTCTTTTCACTATCAGAGTTGTGCTAGTAGTAATATAAGTAGGATTATACCAGAGATCACCCAGGCCCAGGTTGGTTAGCGACTCTTTGATGAACCTTATCCAAGGGATCTTTGTTTGTCTAGGGTCTACTGATTACATCCCTTAATCCTGCTCTATAATGGGCAAGTTCTTCAGTGGACCATATTCTAACCCAATATAAAATTGGTTTCAACCTGGCACACTTGCTTATCTCTTCCAGGCGCAAGTCTAAGTGCAGGGGTAGAGGTGGAGGGGTTGCTCGGTGGAAGCTTCATCAAGGATCTTATGAAGGAGTTATCTAATGAGACAAGTTCTTCAACTCCACAGTGCCCCGCAATTTAGCTCCAGAAGTTGTCACACTAACCACTGGAGCCCCAAAAACCCCCAGTGCAAGGGATTAAGGGAAGTTCTTGAAACCCCTGGAAAACCTGACCCTGACGCTTACCCTTTGCTTTAACAGAAGTTTGCTCTTTACAATTTGCTTGCTCCATCTGTCGCTTTCAGATAATTTAACACCAAGAAAATCAAAATCTTTTACTCTCTCCAAAACCTTAGAATCTACCCTTATTACACAACTATGGGGCCTCTTGGCATTAAATGTCATTACTCTAGTTTTCAGGGCATTTATTTCCAGACCACTGTTTCTACAAAACTGGACACATTTCTCAATCAAGGTCTGGAGACCTTTCTCAGTTTTAGAAATAAGTAAAGTGTCGTCAGCAAAGAGTAGAGCTGGGATTTTCTGGCATGCCAGAGTGGGTAACTCATTCTCAAATGTAGACATTAATTCTATGCAACCACTTATGGACATTAGGAATAATGTGGGTGCCAGCACACTTCCTTGCCAGACTCCTTTTTTGATTTCTATTTTTTCTGTAGTTTCTCCTTCAGGACCGCTGCAAACCTGTGCATAATTACCTGAGTATACACGTCTAATGATGGTTAGAATGTCATGGAAGATACCCATGCCTGAGAGGACTTGTCCAAGTTTGGCCCTCGGAATGGTGTCAAATGCTGCCTGTAAGCCTACAAAGGCTACATACAAGCTGCCTTTACCAATTCTCACGGTCTTCCAGCTGATCAGTTCAAATAGGAGGGCCTGATCTATTGTACTTATTTTGGATCTGAAGCCAGCCTGTAAAAGTTAAGGACACGAATGTAGGGTCCGGAAGGGACCTGTTTCAAAGTCAGTGTTTAATTAATACCAGGTCTGAGACCAAGCAGTCCCTACCCCCTTAAAGCTCTGCTTAGCCCTCAAATGTTTTGGCTTCAGAAACCTAATGCGCAACTGTGGCCACCAGGCAGGTTTAATATCAGACACACAATGCCTGGATTAAAAGTGATTTATTTGGCTGTTGGTCTGGACATTTGAGGCAAGTAGGTGGAATTTTTTGTTGCATTGGTTTGATTTCACCTTTAGGGGTCTGGTGGTACTCATCTGATTCTTTAGTTGAAAATAAAATCACTAGTACTCACTTATTACAATAATTTAACCATTGACGACAGTTATTTTTTCAAACTGTCCACACTCTGTTCTTAACTTTGACATCATGATATCATCCTAATAAAACTTACCTTTGGTATTATGGTAGCCAATTTTATATTGCACTTCTGATTTCTCTCACTTCTTATCACTGCAAACACTTGTCCCACATCACAGAATACACATTTCATGGTATGACCCATCACTGGTGGTTTTCGGACTAGGGCAACACATGATTTCACAAGGTGGGTTGCGCTAACACGGACCATTCCTCTTACAAATCCCAGACGATGAAGCTCTGCCATTGGGTGGGCTGATGGGATTCATTTCTTTTCTGAACACAGTTTGGGTTACCCCAGAGCTCTCTGTTGTTTTGCCATATGTTAATTGACAGGCCAATGGCATTTGTTTTGGTTTTACTAACTTACATATAGCTTCACCATGGACATCACCAGCCCCAACCTCAGCAGACCTGAACCAAGGGAGTAGCCAGAAAAGGAAAATACCTCCACCCCCAACTTTAACTATGCCTTTAAGGCATAAGTGAGCAAAGCGAGTCTGACAGTCCTTACACGTTTTCAAGAGTGGTGTGTTGATGTTGTAGGAGTGCTAATCACCTAGGAACTTTTGTTTAAAATGAAAGTGCCAAATAGGGCATTTTGAAACCATTTATAAAGAATTTGCCCAAAATGGAAACAGTCTTCCAGGCATTTCGGAAGAGGGTCTCATGAAGTAATTATCAAAGGTACAACGTGTATCCTCAGGATCGGGATGATGCTCAGATTGTTCCACCTCTTGACAGCCTCAAGTCTGATCTGCTGAACTAGCACAGACTTTTGAAGAGGTCAAGCGGGGCAAGGAAGGGGAGGGAATAGCAGAGAAGGAGACCTGAAATAGAATAAACAACAAGGATAACTGTATTCATCACGAGGGGTCAGCTAGATATGACAATGAAGGTACTTGGGAAACAGGCCTATTCAGGGTATCTGTAAAATAAAAGAATCCACCTTTTGTGTCAAGAATCACTAAAGGCTCCTAAGCGGGTATCCAGAGAATAAACTAAGTGTAAAAAGGAAAGAACAAATGAATACGGCATGTATTCAACGTACTCCTATTGGCACCTATCCACTGCTTTTCATAGAAGAGCTACAATTTCTACCTACCTATATAAGGTCACCTGTATGCTTCACAAGGACATGAGAACCATCTATCCTCGAACTCCATCACTGCTCCCCCCCTGTTAATGCAAAAAATAAAACAAAAGCAACCACTTGCATTATTATCTTAGTGAATGCGTATTCTTAATATCATAGACCTCGGACCAATGCAGGAAGTCAAAAAGCAAATCAAATGAAAGTAGGTGATACTGCAGTATGTCCACTGTACTTCCAATAACAAACAGGAAAAATCCAGACATCACCAACAGTAAAAGAAGTGAGGCATTGTATGATCATACATCCTTAGCAAAGTTCATGAGGGAAATGTCAGTGTGACTCCTTCACACGATCCATGCGGAAAATCGAGCCAAGGGAATAATAAAGGAAATACACAACCGTCCTCTGATCCCTCCACATGAATATCTGAGAGAAAACGTGCTAACTGGGGAGAAGAGGTCAAGACAAAGATTGCTGGATTACCCCTCCGCATGAGCCTTGTAGGAGAGAGATCGCCAACGGGGGAATCGGAAACGAGAACCCAAAGATGAATAATGAGTCTATTAACCCCTCCCGTGCTAAGGCTCAGGTGCGCTGTGCTGATGACGAGCTCAGCTCGTCATGACTCGCGCGGGGATAATCCACGAAAACGGGTGTGGTCATGACAAGCTCAGCTCGTCATGAGCACAGCGCCACAGTGCAGCGTGACAAGCTGAGCTCGTCACAAGCACAGTGGCGCTGCGCGCGCCCCCTCCTCCCCCAAGCACCGCAGGGGAATTAGCCCCGCGGCGAAGGGGTTAAAGTGCTTAATACAAAAATGAGAGTTGATGCTAAACTCTCAATGTCTGGGATGGAGAGCAGGGCTTTAAGTGGGATGAAAAATCTGGGGGTCTCTCGAAGGGGCGTGGCCAATGTAATTAAGGGCATGGCTTAAAACACATACGCTAAAAATCTGTGCTTAGCATAGTGTGCCGCCCGACTTAAATTTTGCTGTTTCTGTCATGGCATCCAGATATATGATACAAGTAACATACGCACAATAAGTCTGGACTATTGGCTTTGTCAATGGTTGTTAGTTGCATAAGAAAAATAAGCAGCAACTATGGCTTGCATATAATATTGAAAAAGCTTCCACTGGAAGCCCTGGTGACACGACGACAATGTTGCTGCTCCTGAGTTTCAAAAAGAGAAGGGAAATCCAGAGAGAAAATGTCTCTCTTTCAAAGTTTTCCCTTCCCCTACAACAATCACCTGGCATGACGTCATGCTGTAACTTCTCCACTAGTGAGAAGTGAGCAGTGTGAGCACACGCACAATATGTGCCTTCTGTCACTGCAGTCCGTAAAAAAAGGACCACCTGTGCCAGAGCCCGAAAGAGACCCGTTTTGAGGCCCCCTTTAAACAAGCATTAACAATGCAATGGTCTCGTCTTTGTTAAAGTTAGAGCTATTGTCATTGCTCCTGACATTATTTTTGTTTTTAAAACATATAAATAAATGGCATTGTCATTTACAATGCCAATAGCTTAATCTCTCGCAAATGCGAGACCTATTGCATTTGCACCCAAACACACACAGAGCGCCGAGCGCCACACACACACAGAGCGCCACACACACACACACACAGAGCACCACACACACACACAGAGCGCCACACACACAGAGCATCACACACACAGAGCATCACACACACAGAGCGCCACACACACAGAGCGCCACACACACATACACTGAGCCACACACACATACACAGAACCACACACACATACAGAGCCACACACACATACACAGAGCCACACACACATACACAGAGCCACACACACATACACAGAGCCACGCACACATACACAGAGCCACGCACACATACACAGAGCCACACACACATACACAGAGCCATGCACACAGAGCCAAGCACACATACACAGAGCCACACACACATACACAGAGCCACACACATACACAGAGCCCCAGAGCATAATTCCAAGAGCCAGCAAAGGCTCGAAGCATAGGAACTAGGGAAGTCATCACCCCAGGCAAGCCACGTCCGAGAGGGTGAGTGAGGGTGGGTGAGGGTGGGTGAGGGTGGGTGAGGGTGTGTGAGGGTGTGTGAGGGCGAGAGGGGGTGAGAGGGGCTGAGTGAGGGTGTGTGAGGGTGAGAGGGTGTGTGAGGGTGAGAGGGGGTGTGTGAGGGTGAGAGTGGGTGTGTGAGGGTGAGTGAGGGTGAGAGGGGGTGTGAGGGTGAGAGGGGGTGTGAGGGTGCGAGGGGGTGTGAGGGTGAGGGTGTGTGAGGGTGAGAGGGTGGGTGAGGGTGAGAGGGTGAGGTAGAGAGAGTGTGAGAGGGTTCGCCATCCGCTCTCGGACCACATTAACACCTCAACAGCCTCCAGCTACCCCCCACCCGTGCTGCCTACCTAGCTGAGGCACAACCGCATGGCCCTCGAGCTTGCCACACACCCCCTGGCCAGACCGGGCGAACATCAATTGCGGGGGGGTGCTCTGCTGCAGCCTGCAGCTCACTCCCCCCTTGCAACCAGAGACGGGGAGGGGGTACGAGAGACTCCTCAGTGGGAATTCGCCCAGGCCCATAAATTTGAGTGCCTCCTGCCCCCAACCGTCTGGCCGGGCATGGCCCTGGAGGTATAATCCACGTTGCCCGGGTTTATCTCCGGTCCCGGCACAAATGTACATAATATCTCCTAACTTGGCGGTGACTGGAGAAAATAAATTAGGCAAGAACAAGAGGGAGTGAAGAAGTCGCGAGGAGCCAGATGCGGCCTTCAAAGCATCGAGTCCACCTATGAAAGGGGCGCCGCTGCCGCGCCGCGCACCTCCACGCCACCGCCCCGGGCTCGGAAGAGGTCTCGTCGGCGGTGCCACCGCAGCCGAGAAGAGCGTGTCGGCACATCTGCGCCTCTCAGCTCCAAGGCGCTGCCCGGGGTTGTGAGGGGCCCGGAAGCCAGCACGGCGGCAATTGATGCGCATACGGAAATACTGTAACACCTGGGACCGGATGAGAAATGTCACAAAACCAGGCACTGTCACCAGGAAAGACATGCCTCATCATTCAGCTGCGCTCAGCTATGTAAAGAACCAATGGGAATCAGACAAAGCAGCAACGATCAATAATGAATGCCACCGATCGCAGATGCCACTCCAGCCTGGCACAAACAAGAGGTGAGGAAAGGAATCAAAGGTCGCAACAAAGCCAAGTAGACACAAAAGGACACTCGCACTAAAAAGTAACAAGTGTTACAGAACTGACTGACTGTATTCACCAACGGATGGGCTATTTCTGTCCCAAATGTTCTCAACAAATTCACCTTATTTGAATCACAGAGGCCTTATTGCAGTATAATTCTGATCTTTGATCGAGTTGAAACCATAGTACACGGGGGAAGTCGGCTGTTGGAGTAAAAAGCCACGACCATAATATACCCCGGGCCTAAGAATCAGAATTATACTGCAATAAGGCCACTGTGATTCAAATAAGGTGAATTTGCTGAGAACATTTGGGACAGAAATAGCCCATCCGGTGGTGAATACACAATCACCGCTCACCTAATAATAAGGGTTGGCTTCCAGGTGGCCCTTTTGACTGCTCAAGTGAATTGATTTAAAGAATAAATATTTTGCTTAGAAAAGATTTTTAACTGTGACATCGTAATACCCCCCTTTTTTACAAAACAAAGGAGGAGTTTCACACATGTGCGTCTGCACGGGTGGCACCAGTTATAAGGAGATATATAATAAATTTGTCCTGAAGAAGGTGGTTTTATTGACTACACACCACTGAAATGCGTCAACGCCCTATTTTCTGTTAAATTTGGAAGGGTCAACATTGTTATGGCGACAGGGAATTAAAACTCATGCCCTCTGTTGTACCAAGTCAATCTGAATTAACATCACCAAGACAAAGCCCATTGTCTGAATTTCTCCTGTCAATTTATGATAACATTTCTTGAATATGTTGTGTTTTTTAACAAAAATTATTTTATGTATACAATTTTAATGAACTTGTGTATTAGGGGTAATTGTTTTTTTTTATGACAAATAAATATTGTGATATATTTGAATACAACTGTCATTTTTCTTTGTAAGTGCTTTAGTATTATTTTTGATCTGAGAAGTGTGCTTTTTGTGAGTGGATAAGTGCGGCGTGACTGGCCTTCATACTAAATGACACCAAAGGGAAACCTTTCTTTTTTACTACATAGTATTTGGGTGCTCTATTCCCTTTGGTTTAAAGAGCCCCTCTCCTTGTTTTAGGATAATAAATCTGCACAGTCAACTTTCACGAGGGACTCCTTCACATATTTTAGCCAGGGAATTTTGAGGCCATGGTCCAGGGAGAGGCAATCTTATATCACCTGCCTACCTAGTACAGCATCCTCATTTGACCAAATCTTCACCCAACATACTAGGGGGTTGACTGCCCACCTATACATGATATAACGGACACCCAGTTCTTCATGTACAATGTGGACTTCAGTGTTCTGAGGAACTTTTAACAGGCGCCTCAGATACTTGTTCTCCTCTATTTGTAATTGGTTGGCCTCAATAAATCCCCACACCTCATTGCCATCCAGCACTTTAGCACAACACTTACAGCCACATGCATCAAGCTGTTCTGCATTCGCAAACGGTGCGAATCGCAAATTTCGGCCGTTTGCGAATGCAAAAAGCTTATTTGGGATGCATCATTTTTTGAAACTTTTTTCGCTATTTAAGAAGTCGCAATTTTAGCGATTTCATAAATTGCAATAGCATTTAAGAAATCGCAAAATTTGTGATTTCTTAAATGCTATGCATGATTTTTTTAAATTAGCGAATTTGCAATTTATAAGGAAAAAATTACCATGAAGTAAACCTTCATGGTAATTTGCGAAAAGTTTCAAAAGTGCAAATAACTGCATTTTTTAAACTGATATTTTACACACACACCTGCCCTTGGGACATGTGTGTGAGTAAAATGTACTTACATGACATTTCAGGGGTGCAGGGGGGGGTCCTTTGGACCCCCCCTGCACCCTTGAAATTGCATTCTCATTTTGCGATTCCTTAATTGCGAATTCGCAAAATGAGGAGGCCTTCCCATTGATTCCTATGGGCCTCTAGGCCCATAGGAATCAATGTAATGCAATTCCTTAATTGCGAATCGCAATTAAGGAATCGCAAATAAAGAATATTTAGAAATCGCAAAAATCTTTGCTATTTCTTGATGCATAGGATTTTGCAATTCCTAAATTGCGATTCCTTAATTTTCGCAATTTAGGAATCGCAAAATCCTACAATGATGCATGTACCTGTTTGAGCTGTACAGTTTCAAAATCTGCTCTGGGGACCACCGTCCTAACCTTTGGGCAAAATTCATTATTGATCCATTGCATTTGGCCATGGTGCAGCACCTCTCCTCTAGTAAATGTTTACAATTTAGACACCCATCAAATAAAATCCCCAGATATGAGAAGGACTGCACCTTGCCTAGCCAATGAGATCCAATTGTATATTTGTGTGATTTACCTGCCTTTTTGCCCACTTCCATGACATACGATTTTGCCAAATTGGGAGACAGGTCCAGATTCTCTATAAAGGAAACAAACCCATCTATTAGGATCTGCAGACCTTTGGGAGTGCGTGCGAGAAGTACTGCGTCGTCTGCTTAAAGCAGAACTGAAATTTCACGGGTACCTATCCCTGGAGTATCGGCGCGGAGAGTACTTAGTGTGCAATCAAGACCGTTTATATATAGCGTAAACAGAAAGGGGGCTAATATGCAACCCTGTCTAACACCACTGGAGCACGTAAAGGGTTCTGTTTTATTTCCAGCCTGGCAATATCTAACCGTAGCAGTGGTGTTCAAGTGCAGAGTTTTTAAGATATTAATGAGTCCAGGGTCCACACCAAGCCCACCCATTAATGCCCACAGTTTCCCTCTATTGACTCTGTCGAAGGCTGCGGTTAAATCCATAAATGCTAAGTACATGGTCCCTTGACTTACCACTGTGTATTTGGCTGAAATAAGGTACAGATTGAGACATTGGTCAGTAGTAGATTTTCCTGGCCTGAAGCCAAATTGAACATCAGTTATGACCTAGCGCTCATCAGCCCAGTCCATTAGCCTACTTAGAACCACTCGCCCTAGTACCTTTGCTGATACATCGATGAGGGAAATCAGGCGGTAGCATTGTGGGTCGTCCTTGTTGCCCTTTTTAAAGATAGGGACGATTGTGGCTGTAGACCAGGATGCTGGCATTACTGTGACCCCTGCTGCATTAATCACCCTATTCAGGATTGGGGCCCAGAGATCCACATTATTTATAAAAATATCAGGTGGAATACTGTCAGGGCCAGGAGCCTTATTCCTAGTTAGACCTTCAATTCCCTTTTTAACCTCACTCAGTGAGAATCTCCCTGGAGGTGTACCCAGTTCCCCATTACATTCCTGGGGTAAATCAGTACTTGGATTGTAATTGTACAGCCTGTGAAAATGCTCAAACCATTGCTCCAGCAGGATATTATTGCTCAGCCCGGCTTTGTTCGATTCTTGAAAACAGGGATTATTTATGACTCTCCAGAAAGCGGTGGAATCTTTTAGTGGTATTGCCTCTGTCAGTTCATCCCAAGCTTGTTTTTGCAATTGGCATTTACGCCCCTTGACAGCTAACTTATAATGTTTACGGCAAGTGGCCACCCAAACCCTATCTCTTGGGGTGGTCTTTAGGGCGTCTTTCAGCTCTCTGAGAGCTTCTGAACAATGTGGGTCAAACCATCCCGGGCTATTTCTTTTGACACCGGGCATAGGGGCTCTCAGCAAGGAGTCAACTATTTGGGCCACCTGTTTAAAAGCCTCCACTAGATCTGTCCCTTCCACATCAAGATCTATACATCTTAAGATAACATGTTCACCTTCTTTTAGCAAGGATTTATAAAAGGCTTCTCCGTTGACCTGTGTTCACCGCAGCCTCCTACCCTGATCCGTAGACCTGACCACGCCAGGTGACTACTGATAGTGGCAAACATCCGCCAAGGATAAGGCTAGGGGGTTATGATCGCTAAACGCACTGTGACTGATGCTAAACCTGGACACACAGTTTCTAAGTGAAATGGAAACAAAAATGTAATCAATAAAAGAAGAACACCCTCTACCTTTAAATGTAGGGTGAACCGATTTATCCTGTTCGACATTAATCATATCCATAGTGTGCATTAGCGCATGCATGTGTAATAAACTACCTAACTCCCTGCCCTTCTTAGTGTGTTCCAAGTGAGGGCCATCCTAAAGCATGCAAGTTGACCAATCACCACCAGATGCTCCTAAATTTGGGCACAAATGGCAATTGAAATCACCTACTAACACCAAATGAAGCCCCTTTTGCCCTAGCTCCTGCGTTAGTCTAGCATCCAGCTCATGCACGTTTACAAGACCCTGCCCATGTGACGTTGAGTTGTAAAAATTTATAAAAAATAGCCTGTAACCTTTAGTAAGAAAAAAGAGCCCAGCACGACCCCAGAGTCCCAGGCCAAATCTATCCATCTAACCTGTATTGTGAGGTCATCATGAAGAATCAACCCTCCCATGGCTCTCCTTGATGTGGCCTTTCGCGCCGGGCAAAAGAATGTTTTATATCCCTCTAGGTGAAAACTATTATTGAAGGGTTCCCACGTTTCTGGCAGGCTAATAATCTGGAAGTCCCGTATATAAGGCAGCCATTCTACATCCTCAAATTTGTTAGAGAGCCCTGCTATGTTCCATTTTCTTGTCAAATCTTTTTATTATGATTTATAAAGATGAACATTACATTAGGCATTCCATCTCACACATTGCATCTTAGCGGCTGTTCTTGGATAGAAGTGTACCGACAACAGGTCACGACTAGAGGCGCCGTAGCAATACATGCAATTAGTCCGCAGGAAAATCATGAGCGCCCAGGTGTGTCCTTAAATGGTGATTAAGATTCAATACACCCCACCCCCCTGCACGAGGGAACAGGCCTTACATGTGCATCCCAATGCTGATAATGATCATATGCAACAAAACAGTAACAGGAACAACTAACTGCAACTCTGTCACCGAAGTACATTACAAAACTCCCCCAATTCTCGACCCCCCCAGTCCACCCGAATCCCCCGCCCCCCTTCCCCACTCATACGCTCAGGACACGCACATCACCTTGGCTAATGCTTCCTCACCTATTTACCGCGCCATGTACTAAATCGTGTGTCAGGCGTGGCCACCGCTGCGCACACCCTCCCTCTCACCTGGTATGTCAGCCTAATGTCCCGCCGCCCCCCCACGTCCACTGCACTCCCTGCCGCCTGCAGACAGTTTAGCATGTGTTCCCATCTCTCCTCCACAGGCTCCCTCCGAAGCCCCACTGTTTCCTCCCGCCGGATGGCTGTCAATTCTGCGCGAGCCCATGACGAGAGAGACAGAACCCATGCTCTTACACTGGGCGAGTCCCTCGCTTTCCATCTCCTAGTGAGGAGTCGCACTGCTGTGACCATCCCCAGATCAAGGAAACGAGACGGCGCTTTGTCTTTGGACGACCTCTTGAAGTGATGTAAGAGATATTCAGGCCAGTTACAAGGGATGGTGCGACCGGTGCATTGTGCAAGTAGTGCATGAACATCTCTCCAGTATGTGCCAAGGTCTGGACAGCTGTTTAAATTCTGTATTAGGGAGCACTCCGGTTCTCCAATTATCTTTACACTTTCCTAAATGGTGCTGCGGTTCAGAGGGGTTGTCAGTCCCTAGAGTATAGAACACTTGTTATGTTGGGTGCGATGGCCCAACGAACCGTGCACTGTCCACTTGGTGCTATGCACCTAAACAGTTTATGTTTTCTTGAAAACAATCAATTCTCTATTTTGTTTAATTCCCACTATTTATTTTTAGATATTTTTATTTTCTTTTCATCAATATGTTTCCACATTATAACTTTGTGTTTCCATGAATTACATTTCATTCATAAATCCAAAACATTAGTGTTACATTTCTTATTACATTCAACAATATTATATGCTGTACAATTTCTGAAACATGCCCGGTGCCCAATGCATTTCGGCACTACCATAGTGCCTTCATCAGGGGCGAATCTGAAAAAATAAAATAAAAATAACCATGTAATTTCACTATTACGATGCCCATGGGTGTTGATATGTATGTGCCCTGTGTGTTGTCATACCTGCTTTTGTGTTGCTGATTTCTTAAATCCTGTATGAAAAAGATTTATAGATTTATTTAATCTCTCACTCGAACCCAATATAACAATGCGTCGTGAAAGTAAACCAAGTCTGGATTGCAAACATGAGCTTACCACAGATCTCGAGTCTTCTGAATTACCCTAAACGACAAACAAGGAATGTATTCAATTTCCTCCTCACTGCTTCTAACATTACCGTATAGTTAAGAAGCCACTCGAGTACATTGACAGGCATACCTGTTGTTCCAGCACTGTTATGTTTCTGTAAAACATAAATAAATCGCGTTTGCTCTATCAGTACTTCAAAAATCCAGAACCGTAAATTATATTCTCTCTCAATTCCACTAGCGCATACCTGTTGAATGCGTCCTTGTAATGTCCACTACAAAATATAAACAAACAAAGTCGCCGTGAATACTCAAACCTATCGCGAATTCTCATCTGCTTAACTCTCAAAACTACCAAAGTTCCCTTACCTTATATCCAAACAATCCTCTCCGTATCAAAGCAACCTGCTCTCCGGTCTGAAAATGCTACAACCATTACTGGTCGTTCCTCGTCTCATAACAAACTCCCGCGCGTCCTGAACAGCAAAACAGACAACGGACTGATGCGCTATCGTCGATCGTAACTGAGACGCCATGTTTCAATGGGTTATGTTAGGCATAAATACTATTCGTGTTGCCTACGCTCATAACTCAAACCACGTCATGTTAATATCTAAAGTTAGATATGTGAATTATAAATGTCACATTACTGTGACCCAACAATTATCCTGTTGTAGTTAACATAAGTTCCAGCTAAAACGTTACCATCATACTAGAAATGCCGAGGTTATAACCGCGATTATGCCATAAGCTAACCCACCTAGTCTCACGAAAACTCGTCTTAGCTGATATGCTGTGTGTTTTGTTAATATATTCACTAAATGATGGATATCTTATGGTACCTTCAAGCTTATATAAAAAGCAATGTATTCTGGACATTGGTAGTGTGTGTTGTGTATTGTTCAATATTACCCCATATATACACATGTACAATAAATTGTTAATGGTTATTCTTGTATCTTAATTGCATTTCTTGATATACTCTGTGATTCTACCTCATCAGCTCAGTGCTACTTATATTAGTATTGTATTGTGATAAAGTTAGTTGAACTTATACAATGGTTCAAGATGTTGGAATTCGTAGTTTTTACGTTTATATGCGTTAACCCTTAGGAGCTGTGGTTCTACTATTTGCTATAAGATGCTTTATCTGCTCATAGGAAGCAAGATAAATCATATTTATCGTTAAGACCGATAGGAATCATTGCGTGTAAATTTTTAATCCAAAATAGTTCTCTTTGTAACAATCTTTGGTGGTTGTTGATTCCTGCCTTCAAGGGTACTTGTTCAATGATGAAGAACCGCAATTGAGAGATTGTATGACCTGTGTCTCTCCAGTGAACTGCTAAAGGTGACGTTAGGTTTGAATTGCGTATTCTGCTCTTATGCTCCGTGATGCGAGTCTTTATCTTGCGTTCCGTTTTGCCCACGTAGAGCTTGCCACATGGGCACTTGATTCCATACACTACGTTTGCTGTGTTACAGTCACTAGTGTGTCTCATTTCTATAACTTTTCCTGTAGTAGGATGACTGATGGTGTGCCCCATTATCACATTATTGCAATTTGTGCAGTTTAGACATTTGCTCATTCCTTTGTAAGATACTGTAGGCGATGTGGGCGGTTTCAGCTTCAGTCTTTCACGCAAATTTTGCCCCCTTGTGTATGCGTGTACTGGTAAATCTTTGAATAATCCTTTGAAATCCGGTTCATTCATTAATAGTTCCCATCTAGTGTTAATGATTTTTTTAATTTCTTTTGATTGAGTCGTATATTTCGTTACAAAAAACATTTTTTCTTGGGTGCTTCTCTGCTTGGGCTTCAATAAATCCATTCTGTCTAGTGCCAGTACATTCGATATACTCTCATCAAGTTCCTTCCGTGGATATCCTCTTGCTTCATATTTAATAGCCTGTTGGTGAATTGTTTGTATTGCCTCATGGTTATTGGAACATATTCTCTTAATCCTTATGAATTGGGACTTTGGAAGGTTTTTAATTAGACTCCTAGGATGAAAGCTAGTATATCCTAGTGCATTGTTCTTGTCCGTTGGTTTAGTATATAGTTGTGTAGAAAAACCTGTCGGATCTTTAGTAATTCTCACATCCAGAAAGTCTATTGTTCGTGAATCGATCTTGTGCGTGAATTTAATCCTAGGATTAATTGTATTCATCATAAGGATTAACCTTTCTAAGTGCTCTTACAGAACTAGAATTAAGACTGGAGGCAGATACATGGAAAATCAACCTAGAAGGTATCAACCAGAAACTCGACAAGTATGAAAAGGAACTACAAGAGGGCAAATTGCGCAAGTCCAAACGGGACACCATAGATTACAAGCTTAATGAAGTTTACACCTGGGCTGATATCTATGCCCGATGTCAATTTATCCCTAAAAAACCAACATTAACAACACATTCTCATTTCTCATTTCAAATCTTTATTTCGGCTTCACGCCATAAAAGAACAATACATACATTACAGTTCAATGAATAAAATAAACATTCAATTAATATATTAAACTCATTCTTTGAAACTGTGCAATTCATGTTGGAAGACAGTCGGAGCACGACAATAAAATCATATAAGCACTGGATGGACACCGCAATGCTTACAAGAAACATATTGAACACCACAGTACTTTCAAGAAACAAATTCAAGCCCATAAATGAATAAAAACTCAATTACAGCTGATGCCCCATTTTTTTCCTCTGGTAGAAAATTGAAAGTAAAAATCTACTAACACTAAATGTTATCTGTTGCGATGTATTTGTAGTTAGGATTCTCAGAGCCTGTGAACAAGACCTCAAGCCTAACAATAGGCATATTGGTTTAATCCATCTCTTTCTAGCCTGACCATACAAGGGGCAGAAGAGGAGGATATGTTGCTCATTCTCTATCTGATTATTTTCGCACAATGAGCAAACTTCATCCAATACTAAGGAAGATGGATCACAGTTCCTAGCCCAACGAGCCAAAGTTGATTTGATTAAAAGATTACCATATCTAAATTTTAAAAATAATGTTTTGGCAAGTGGGGGCTCTATTTCATCCATGAAAATCTCATAGAGTGGTTCATCTTTAAAGTTTAAAAATTTTGAAACTAATGTCCCACTAGTTATGGTGCTTACAGTCATATTTGCTATGAAGGTCCAGAAGGCCCTTTTTAAAATTAGTTTGGAGTTAGGTGGTAACAGCTCGGGGTTCTCCCAGAATTGTTTCAGACCTATGTTACTGAACCAAGTCCTAACATGCCTAAGCCATGGAATAGCTTTCTGGCTGTCCAGCGCCATGATCTCTTTCAGCCCATCTCTGTAATCTTGAAGTTCAGGAACCTGCCATAGTCTAACCCATAGCATTAACAGTCTGATGAGAACTTGATGATCAGTTCTTTTAAAGTTAATGTCCAGTTGCAAGGGTACTAATGGGGTGCCTCTCGGGACCCTTACCAAACTTCGCATAAAGTTGTTATCTAAGACACTAAAGGTCTCCTTGGACCCAGGCCCCCATAATTCTGCACCATAAAGGACTGATGATTGAACTTTAAATTTGAATAGTTCCATCACTGGAGACACCGCTTTACTAGTGCTCAGGCTTTGCTCCCTGAGTATTGGTTTAACATTCTGGGCAAATATCAATTTGCTTTTTTCCATTTGGGCTTTCCAGGTAAACTTGGAATCCAGTGTCACCCCTAGATACGAAAAGTGTGGCACTGATTTCAGCTTTATTCCTTTCAAAGTTAGGCAGCCCTTGTCTGGTTTGGTTGGATTTAGGGCCATGTATTTTGTTTTTTTCCAGTTTATCTCCAGCCCCTTTTGGCTGCAATAATCATTAAAAGTGTTCAATAATGTCTGGAGGCCATTTTTTGTTTGAGAAATCAAGATGGTATCGTCAGCAAATAATAGGGATGATACCCTTTCGCCGTTCAGTTTAGGAGAGTCATTCTTGCATCTCTCTAAGTATGAGGGAATGTCATTCACGAAGATGGAAAAGAGCGTAGGGGCCAGGACGCATCCTTGGCGAACTCCACATTCATCAGAAGAGAGCGTAGTTACGGAAAAGGAAACATCTATACGACGGGGACCAGTGCGTGTCTCCACCGAGGGCACACCAGTCACTCTAGAAATAGCGGAACAATCTACAAGTAGTGCAAGTGCACCTTTTTTGTCACTGGTCCAAGATCAAGACCGACACCTACGCAACAGTTAACAACAGCAACAGAAAGAGCAAAACAAGGAGAGGAAGAGGCAGGAAAGGCCTTACCGAGCAGACGGATAGTGATTTGATTATCAATATATCCTCCACTAAACTAACAAATCAACAACTCACGGTATTGAACAAAGGTTTAACATATGTACCAACCACACAAACTAATGAACTGGAAACAGAGGGAGCTTTCTTCCGTTTTATGAGGACACTCAGGCTACAACATTATTTCACCACCATAGTGGAACCAACAGAGCTGACAACAGCCACCACAGGTCAGCTTGAGAAGTTCAAACCAAAAAGTGTGTTTCAACCTCCCATTTCACACAAAATGTTAGATACTTTTGAAGTAATGGTTAGGAAGGATTTACAGAAATTGAACTACCATAAACCCAAGCACAATAATTTGACGAAAAAAGAAAGAAACACTTTGCAAAACTTGTCTAACAACACGGAGATTATGATTCAACCAGCGGATAAAGGGGGAGCCCTAGTGGTAATGGATGCACACTTCTATGAACTAAAAGTTGATCAACATGTATCTGACCAGGAAACATATTTAAGGCTACCATCCGATCCTATCACAAAACTACAAAAAATGCTGGACAACTTACTACAAAGTGCAGAAGACAACAACTGGATTGACCAAAGAGTAAGAGCATATTTGACGACTAAATATCCTAGAACACCTAAGCTTTATATGATTCCGAAGGTGCATAAACACCTAACAAAAACCCACCTTTCAGACCGATCGTGTCGGGGTGCGGGTCATTATTTGATCCCCTCGGCCGATTTCTTGACCACTTTTTACAGCAATTCGTCCAGAATTGGGGATCATATATACGTGATACTACGGACTTTTTGAACAAATTGACATGGACAGAACAAGGTTTCCAACCTGAGTGGATTTTATGCACTATAGACGTAGTGGCACTTTATACGTCGATTCCTCACGAAGCAGGCCTTGAATCAACTGAATGGGCACTTTTGAAAATGGGAGAACTACCAACAAACAAGGTGTTCTTGTTACAATTACTCAAGTTCTGTTTACACAATAGTTACTTCATCTGGCGGGAACATCATTATGCTCAGTTAACTGGAACATCTATGGGCTTTGAGGGAGCACCAGCCTATGCAAATATATTTATGGCCCAATTTGAAGCAGAGAATATCATGAACACGGAAGATTGGAAACATGTGAAAATGTACTGTCGTTTTATTGACGCTTGATGAGAGTATATCGAATGTACTGGCACTAGACAGAATGGATTTATTGAAGCCCAAGCAGAGAAGCACCCAAGAAAAAATGTTTTTTGTAACGAAATATACGACTCAATCAAAAGAAATTAAAAAAATCATTAACACTAGATGGGAACTATTAATGAATGAACCGGATTTCAAAGGATTATTCAAAGATTTACCAGTACACGCATACACAAGGGGGCAAAAGTTGCGTGAAAGACTGAAGCTGAAACCGCCCACATCGCCTACAGTATCTTACAAAGGAATGAGCAAATGTCTAAACTGCACAAATTGCAATAATGTGATAATGGGGCACACCATCAGTCATCCTACTACAGGAAAAGTTATAGAAATGAGACACACTAGTGACTGTAACACAGCAAACGTAGTGTATGGAATCAAGTGCCCATGTGGCAAGCTCTACGTGGGCAAAACGGAACGCAAGATAAAGACTCGCATCACGGAGCATAAGAGCAGAATACGCAATTCAAACCTAACGTCACCTTTAGCAGTTCACTGGAGAGACACAGGTCATACAATCTCTCAATTGCGGTTCTTCATCATTGAACAAGTACCCTTGAAGGCAGGAATCAACAACCACCAAAGATTGTTACAAAGAGAACTATTTTGGATTAAAAATTTACACGCAATGATTCCTATCGGTCTTAACGATAAATATGATTTATCTTGCTTCCTATGAGCAGATAAAGCATCTTATAGCAAATAGTAGAACCACAGCTCCTAAGGGTTAACCGCATGCGTGCGGTTGGAATTCTGCTGCTGCGCTGACTTTTTCAAAAGCGCACTTTACGTGACGAGCTGGGCTCGTCATGAGCGTGCGAGGAGGCTACCTCATGACGAGCCCAGCTCGTCATGAGCGTCGAAGGGGTTAACGCATATAAACGTAAAAACTACGAATTCCAACATCTTGAACCATGGTATAGGTTCAACTAACTTTATCACAATACAATACTAATAAAAGTACCACTGAGCTGATGAGGTAGAATCACAGAGTATATCAAGAAATGCAATTAAGATACAAGAATAACCATTAACAATTTATTGTACATGTGTATATATGGGTTTATATTAAACAATACACAACACACACTACCAATGTCCATAATACATTGCTTTTTATATAAGCTTGAAGGTACCATAAGATATCCATCATTTAGTGAATATATTAACAAAACACACAGCATATCAGCTAAGACGAGTTTTCGTGAGACTAGGTGTGTTAGCTTATGGCATAATCGCGGTTATAACCTCGGCATTTCTAGTATGATGGTAACGTTTTAGCTGGAACTTATGTTAACTACAACAGGATAATTGTTGGGTCACAGTAATGTGACATTTATAATTCACATATCTAACTTTAGATATTAACATGACGTGGTTTGAGTTATGAGCGTAGGCAACACGAATAGTATTTATGCCTAACATAACCCATTGAAACATGGCGTCTCAGTTACGATCGACGATAGCGCATCAGTCCGTTGTCTGTTTTGCTGTTCAGGACGCACGGGAGTTTGTTATGAGACGAGGAACGACCAGTAATGGTTGTAGCATTTTCAGACCGGAGAGCAGGTTGCTTTGATACGGAGAGGATTGTTTGGATATAAGGTAAGGGAACTTTGGTAGTTTTGAGAGTTAAGCAGATGAGAATTCGCGATAGGTTTGAGTATTCACGGCGACTTTGTTTGTTTATATTTTGTAGTGGACATTACAAGGACGCATTCAACAGGTATGCGCTAGTGGAATTGAGAGAGAATATAATTTACGGTTCTGGATTTTTGAAGTACTGACAGAGCAAACGCGATTTATTTATGTTTTACAGAAACATAACAGTGCTGGAACAACAGGTATGCCTGTCAATGTACTCGAGTGGCTTCTTAACTATACGGTAATGTTTAGAAGCAGTGAGGAGGAAATTGAATACATTCCTTGTTTGTCGTTTAGGGTAATTCAGAAGACTCGAGATCTGTGTTAAGCTCATGTTTGCAATCCAGACTTGGTTTACTTTCACGACGCATTGTTATATTGGGTTCGAGTGAGAGATTAAATAAATCTATAAATCTTTTTCATACAGGATTTAAGAAATCAGCAACACAAAAACAGGTATGACAACACACAGGGCACATACATATCAACACCCATGGGCATCGTAATAGTGAAATTACATGGTTATTTTTTTTTTTTCTTTTCAGATTCGCCCCTGATGAAGGCACTATGGTAGTGCCGAAATGCATTGGGCACCGGGCATGTTTCAGAAATTGTACAGCATATAATATTGTTGAATGTAATAAGAAATGTAACACTAATGTTTTGGATTTATGAATGAAATGTAATTCATGGAAACACAAAGTTATAATGTGGAAACATATTGATGAAAAGAAGATAAAAATATCTAAAAATAAATAGTGGGAATTAAACAAAATAGAGAATTGATTGTTTTCAAGAAAACATAAACTGTTTAGGTGCATAGCACCAAGTGGACAGTGCACGGTTCGTTGGGCCATCGCACCCAACATAACTAAGGTCTGGACAGCGCCACAAAAGATGGAGCAGATCCGCGTTGACCTCCTCACATCTGGGGCAAGTCGCATCCACCCTATGAAAGTATCTGTTGATGAGGTCGGGGGTGAGGTAAGCCCTATGCACTACGTAGACTTGGATTTGGCGAAATCACATATTTCTAGGAATGCGCACCGGGCTTTTAAGGATCTTTTCCCATTCTTTGTCTGCCAGCTCTCGCCCCATATCCCGCTCCCATTTCCCCCTAAGTGGGGTGAGGTCCAGTTCCATGTGCGTCCGTAGGGACGCCGCAAACCACTTAATTAGGTGTCTGCCCCTGCCCATGACATGCAAGTATTGCACCGTCAGGTGCTGCGCTGCCTCTTCCACAACATCTCCCCACCGAGCCGCCATGTGGGCCGTGAGAGATCGGTTAAGGAGGAAACCCCCGTGTGGGAGTCCAACGTCCTCAACTAGTGTCTCATAGGGTATCAGCGCACCGTCCTGGTACAGGTCGCCCAGCGTCCGGACGTCCACTTCATGCCACTGCTCCAGCACAGAGTGCGTGAGCACCCCTCCACCTCCGGGCGAGCTTTCCAGCGGCACCGCAGGTGCAAAAGGGTACACCGAGCGCATGAGATACAATGCCCGACGGAAGCATTTATATGCCACTGCCAGCAGCAGCGGGGTAGGGCGACCGGCGCCGCCAACGGGTGAAAGAGCACAGTGACCCGCTCTAGCATGTAAGGCGGCTTGTTCGTGGATGTGTCTTCTCTCCCCCTGTCTGTAAACCATCGGGCAACCCACTGGAGTTCCGCCGCTAGGTAGTAGTGCTCAAAACAGGGGGCAGCTAGCCCGCTCTTATCAGTGGGCAGGAACAACTTCCCAAGGGCCAGACGATGCCTTGACGCACCCCAAACAAAGTCTCGGAGCAACTTATTAAGATTAGAGAAGAACGGCGCAGGTACGAACAGTGGCAAGTTCGCAAAATAATATAGAAGGCAAGGGAGCATTACCATCTTGGCGAGAGCCACTCTGCCGGTAGGCGTCAGAGGAAGTGTGGACCAGAAGCCAATTTGGGCTCTGAGCGCCGTCACTGCTCTGCCTAGGTTCCCATCCAGCAGGTCCGTCGGTTGGCGGTAGATCTGGACCCCCAGATACTTAAACGTGTCCGCCCGCCACTGGACTCGCATGCCATGGAGACTATACTCCGGGTCGGGTACCGCACTGTCAAATGCATAGAGGCATGACTTGCCTGCATTTACTCGGAGCCCCGAGAGATCCGCAAAACGGCTTAGCAGTGAGGCCAGCAGCTCCGGTATGTGGCCCACGTCACGGACAAAGACCAACAGGTCATCGGCGTACAAGGACACCTGATGAACTCCGTCCCCTAGCGGGATGCCATCTGTTAGAAGCTGCCGCAGCCAAGGGCTCCATGGCGAGAGCGAAGAGCAGCGGCGACTGAGGGCAGCCCTGGCGAGTACCCCTGCCTACCGTCACCGCATCCGAGACACACGGTCCCATCATGACACGAACCACCGGTTTATTATACAGGAGTCTCACCATCTGTAGAAAGGTCGCCTCCAGTCCATACGCCTCCAACACCGTCGTCAGGTATCCCCACTCCAGGCAATCGAAAGCCTTGTCCAAGTCAAGCACCAGGCACCCCGCCCTGGGCCAAGCCGCCACTGCTTCCGCCGCAACCCTAAAGTACCTCCGAAGATTCAGGGAGGTGGACATCGCTGGTACGAAACCATTATGATCAGGGTGTACTAAATGCGGAACCACTGGCGCCAAGCGCTCTACAAGGAGTTTAGCGAATACCTTATAATCAGTGTTAAGCATCGCCAGCGGGCGATAGGAGCTCAAGGACAGGGGGTCTCTGTCGGGCTTAGGCAGGGACACTAAGAACGCTTCCCTCAGAGATGGCGGGAGTTGGCTGGCATCAATCGACGCCCTGTACATACGAAGGAGCTTAGGCGCCAGAATGTCTCTGTTGGCTTTATAATACTCAGCCGGCAGGCTGTCCGGGCCCGGTGTTTTCCCGGCCGCCAGCGCTTGGATCGCGTCTCCCACTTCCTCCAGTGTGAGCGGAGCGCCAAGCTCCTCATTCTGACTCTCCATGGCGGACGGCAGTGCGTTCGACTCCAGAAATGCGGTCAGCGAGTGCGTGTGGCTGGTGCTACGCGGCCTATAGAGTTCCCGATAGTGATCGGTCAGCGCCCGGTGGATCTCGCGCTGCGTGTAGACCACTACCCCGTCCTCCGCCTGTATGGTGCCAATCGGAGTTCTGCGCTCTGTCCGTCGCACCAACCAGGCTAGCAGGCGGCCAGCCCTATCGGCTTTGGCATGCATCTTGGCAGTGTGCGCCGCGTAATTATGGCACCTCAGGCGTTCAAGCAGGACTGCATGCTCGGCACGTAGGTCCCTCAGCTTGCGCGCATGCCTGCCAGCCCCTTCGCCGTCCCTCTCATAGCGCAGGAGCTCGGACTCTATGCGAGCTAGAGGTGCAGACACCTGCTCGCGGATATTCCACGTGGCACCCATGCAGTGGCCACGGATGGTCACCTTGTGGGCATCCCACTCTATCCCAGGGTCGTTCACTGTATCTTCATTGTCTTCAAAATAGGAGAGAACGGCTCTGCTCAGGGAGGACCTAAACTCAGCATTTTCCAATGCTGCAGGCTGTAACCGCCATGTGGGCACTGGGGGTCTATCCGCCGCCCAACTGAGCTGGAACCACAGGGGATTGTGGTCCGAGTGTGTCCGACCTAGGTATTCTGACCGGGACAGGAGGGGGAGCAGAGACTGGGAACCCATTATTCGGTCCAGGCGGACATGTAGGTCATGCACTGCCGAGTAGTAAGAGTATATTTTATCTACAGGATGCTGTGCGCGCCAAAGGTCGTAGATGTCCCAGTGTACTAACCAATCCCTAAGGGCCTGTGCTGTCGATGTCGCTGCCACTGCGCGAAGGGGCGGAAAGGAGCGGTCCAGATGGGTGTCCATGACCATGTTAAAGTCACCACCGATCAGCCAGGGAAGACCCGCGTACCGCTGAAGGATGGGGTTTAAGGTCGCCAGGAAAATGGGCTGGTCCGCGTTCGGGGCATAGATGGAACCCAGCAGTATCTCCTGCCCATTAATCTTCCCCCAAACAAAGGTGTACTTCCCCTCATTGTCCACTTGCGCGTCAGTGCCTGCAAAGTGGACGCCAGCTCTTACCCACACCAGGGTGCCCCGTGCCTGTGTTGAGTAGGTGGTGCCATGGATCTGCCCTCTCCAGCGGCTGCGGAGTCGTCCCAGCTCTACCTGGGACATATGTGTCTCTGGAGAAGTGCGATCCCCACCCGGTGTCGCTGCATGTAGGCAAAGACCGCATATCTGCGCGACGGAGTGTGCATACCGCGGATGTTCCAGGTCATGATGATGGTGCACGCCATGGTGTGTGTTGCAATGTAGTTACTCGGGGGTTGGGGGGGTCGCCTCACCAGGCCGTGGGCTGGGTCTATGGGGTGTATACACTGAGTGTCGCGTCTGAAACATATAAACCAGTACTAACATTGTAAGTTTAAGGGCGGTTTCCCAACGGGGTTAGCGTCCAAACTAATTAGAGTGGTTACTCTTCAAAGTGACATGTCCGCAACCCAAGGGTGTGCGGCGAAGCGCACTGCCGGTGGTGTAGTATCGTTCCCTCATCCAGGGCCCGTAGAGATTCTGAGGTGCTCATGTAGAATCTGATCAGGAAGGCGCACCGGGTCTAACCAACAGCGTCCCCCGGGAGCAACGCGAGAGGGAAACACCGGACTCCTCCCTACGCAGGGCGTGGCTGTGTACCTACGGCGCGCCTCCGGGACCCAAGCTTGCGCGGGGCACATGCGCTCACAGTCAACTAAAAGAGCATGGTGCAACAATCAAATAAAGGATAGAATGAGCATTGTATTTAACACAGGTAGCATATCAGACTGTCTCAAGTCCGCCTCTGGTCACATGATGAAGTCCGCTGTCTGAGGAGTGACTAGAGGCAACGCAGCATCCTCCGACGTTACAGTAGATGGTGAAGATGAACCACTGGCGTGTGCTTCGCTCAGCTGCCCGTAGCTCAGGTCATTGCTTGCGCTCACTGCTCCCATTGTCGCAACCGCCTCGAGGGCCTCCTGCCGTTCCTGCCACATTTTCTCTGGACTGGGGGCAGCCCGTCCCGGACCCGCACCCCACCTGGACCCTCTCCTCTTCCTCCGCCTCCGGTATCGCTGTTCCTGCCATCCGCCTTTATCCGGACCAGACTGCTTTGTCCCCGACCAGCGCCCTGTCTCCTCCAGCCAGTCCCAAACCTCCGACGGGGCCTCTAAGAAGCGCGTGCCCTCCGTGGTGACCACTCTTAAACGGGAGGGGAACAGTAGCGAGTATGGCAGCTCCAACTCCCGTAGCTGTCGCTTCACTGCCAGATAGGAGCCATGTCGTCGCTGCACTGTCGCCGTGTAGTCAGGAAAGAACAGCACCTGACTGTTGCCCACTTTGATGTCTCCCATCTTCCGCGTTTCGCGAAGCACCGCATCACGGTCTCGGTAGTTGAGGAGTTTAAAAAGGAAGGGACGGGGCCGAGTTACGGGCCTCTGGGCTTGCGCCGGAACCCTATGTGCCCTTTCCACCACGAAATGCGGAGACAGCACTCCAGTCGGCAGAAGCGTCCGCAACCAGTCCTCCATATACCGTTCAGGGTTCTTCCCTTCTTCTCCCTCCGGCAGGCCCACCACGTGGACATTGTTGCGCTCTATCCCTGCAGTAGTCACTTCCCCCTCCTGCCTTGATCTAGGCTAATTACAGGAGTGCCAGAGATTCTATCGCCTTCCCTCAATGGACCTAGTCAATCAATATCATTTAGGTCATTGAGGCCTCTAAGTGGTGCAAAAGCATTATTTAACAAGAGTGAGTTATCCCACCCAAATATGCCCTCTTGTCGGCAAGCCTTACTGGGATGTTGATTCGTGAAGGGTAAGGGTCTATAGAAAAAGCCAACAGGAGCTGCTTAACACATGAATCCATTTCAACACGATTAGGCCTTGTACTTTGAGAAAGGATCTGGCACACGAGATCAGGATGCCTAAGTGTCACTAGCACACAGTCCCCTAGGAAGGCTTTCCTGGATCTACCGATCCATGACACCCTCCTTGCCATCAAGATATGTCTGTAGTCTCTAATGTTGAACCCCGCATTCCGACACAACCAATGCGCCACTTTATTAATCAGTTTTTTAGTCATATATTCGGTGCATGCTGTTGGGTTTGTAGTAATATAGGGTAAGACGTTAATTAAGTATTACTGAATTAACAATTATTTATTAATGAATTATACATTACTTAATTGGTTATTAATTGTGTAAATTGTGTAAATATATTTTTAAGTTATATATTAGGTGTGAGCTTCTGTGTTTGTAGGGGTATAGGGTGCGAAGTTACATAATAATGAACAATTAACAATTATTTATTGATAATTATTTCATTGATTATTAATTATGCTAGTTGTGTTATACTTATTTATTTTAAGTATATTTTAACTGTGGGCTGCTAGGTTTGTGGGGTATAGTGTGTGAAGTTAATGAAGTAATAAATAAATAATAATTATAATTGACAATTATTAAATTGTTTAATAATAATGTAAATAGTTTTGTATATATCTATACAATTTTTTATTTCGTTAATTAATAATGTTCATAATAATAGTTTTATATTTGCTGTAAATTAATAGGGTTATTCAAATATGTTATATGCTTGAAGTGAAGTTCTTTCCCTACTATTGCTCGGAATAGTGACTGTAATCCCTCTAAAGTCCCTCCTGTTGCACAGACTTAAGTGGCAATAGTAAATTTAACACTCCGAAGTCCAACACTTTCTCTACTGTTGCACAGACTGGAGTGCAAATAGTACATTTTTTACACCTCTGAAGTCCAGCGCTTTCTCTAGTGTTGCACACACTGGAGTGGGAATAGTCAATTTAATTCCTCCATAGTCCAACGCTTTCTCTACTGTTGCACAGACTGGAGTGGGAATAGTAGATTTTACTCCTCCGAAGTCCAACACTTTCTCTATTATTGCACAGGCTGGAGTGGGAATAGTAAATGTTACCCCCTTCGAAGTCCACCCCTTTCCTTACTGTTGCACAGACTGGAGATGGAATAGTAAATCTTACCCCTCCTAAATCCAATGCTTTCCCTACTGTTGCACAGACTGGAGTGGAAATAGTATATCTATTATTCCCAGACTTGAGTACTTGTTTAAATCTTATTTTTTCATATATATATTTGTTTAAAAAAGTTGCAATATATATTTTAAAATATTTTTAGTAATTTTTGTTATATTTTGTATTTTATTTAATGTTTCTCAGTTGTTTTGTCAACTTTTTTAATGTTTCATATATATGATAATGAAGCACCACAAGTGTCCTCATCTTCCCGAGCCCTTTCAGCAATTGGGCGCATCTGGGTGAGGAGCCCATAATCAATCAAATATTACTTCTCCCCAGCATGTCAGAGGGAGACGTGCACTCTGTGGAAGCTGGAAAAATGCAAATTTGTTTTGCAGTGACAATGACATTAACACCGTGCATCGCACCAAAAACACCAAACGCGTTTCAGCGTCTCAAAAGCCATGTTCACAGGTGGCATGCGATTACAAAATAACAGTGCAGTTGCATGAACAAAAAAGATGGGCACAACAAGAGAGGGATTTCCTGGAACTTCTGTGACGGCCATATTGGTATATATAAGAACTCCTTGACATGAGTCTGCTGGTCCCATATCTGTTCTAACTTTTCTTTAAAAAAAGTAATGTTATATTGGATCGTTGACATTAAGGGCCTGAATACAATGAGACTCTGAAGGCCTCTAACCACAGGTCTTAGGCTTTCTGACTCACATCGTAGGTTTCACTTTTGAGCGTCGCATTACAATGCCGGTGGTCAAAAGTGAAACAGGACAGTCATTCTGGCTGGATTCCGATGGGGTTTAGAAGCCCCTCGGCCAGTCGAAGGCCCCACCTTAATCCCTGAGGACAGCATTTATGCCATTGGGATTACGATGTTGGTTTCCGACAGGCTTTCCATGTTGAGCTTTCTTTTTTAATTTTTTTATTGAAAATTAACAACAACAATAACATGTTACACAAGGCAAAAATGGATCGGAAATACAGTCATGGGTCCATGTACTCGGCGCTTCAGCAATGTGGCATACATAACATAGCATAGTGTTTCGTGGGGAGGGGGCAGCGAGGAAACCAGCAGCAATAGAACGTAATTAATATTTGGAATGTCAATCAGGGGGACAAGGTGGCATCGGGAAACAAATCTTGGGGAGGGGTGCATATATTGCCACGGTATGCGTTCCATTGCGACCAGATTCTGCCCCACTTCTTGGGCCTTCCACGCGACAGATAAACAGTCTTCGAACGAAACATGCACCAGTCCATATTATCTGCCCACAGCGCTACAGTCGGAGACCTATGGGAACCCCAGAGCTGTGCAATATCTCTTTTGGCGATCATATTACCAAGGGTCACCCAGGTAATCTGTGTCGCAGTGTAGTCATTGGGCTCCCAGACATTCAGGAGGCAGCGCCTGGCCTCTGGCAGCAGTGCCACCCCAGTGACCCTCTCCATCACGACATGCACACGGGACCAAAACTCGACCACCGCCGGGCATTCCCACAGAATATGGAGAAATGTACCAGTCATACCGCAACCACGCTTACATAAGTCATCAGAGTACCCCATGCGTACCAGACTCGGGTCAGTGACATACACACGGTGGAGGATCTTAAGTTGAACAAATCTAAGGCGTGCGGGTATGGCGACTTCTTTTGGCGAGGACAGAGCGGACTGCCAGTCTTCATCATCTAATTCTATACCGTCGACAATCCACGAGGCCCTCAGGCGCACAAGCAGGTCAGCCCTGTTATAGATAAGCTTCTTGTAGATTAATGAAATAGTGCTGTCGGGCACGTGTCCATCAAGAATACGATCCTCAAGAGGCGAGGATTCAGGGATAGCTGTATCCACAGCAAAGATCGACAGTAGAGCATGCCGGACCTGAGCGTACCTGAAGAATTCCCTGTCCCCGAGCTCATACTCCACCTTAAGCACCTCAAAGGTCTTAACATCACCTTTGGACCAAAGATCCCCCACCTTAGTGATTCCGATCATGTCCCATTTATCAAATCCTTTCGTCCGCGATAAATTACCCAGACATTCAGAGTCACACAAGGGGGTCGCGCAAGTGAGTCTATCCTTCCATCCCAAGGCCGCATTCGCATCATGCCACACACGTACCGCGACTTTTGTTGGGCCAGTCAGCGATGTACAGAGCCTCCTGGAATACAGTGCCCTATTGAAGTTCCCCCCTGGCAGAAGGTGTTTGTCCATTGCAAAGGCAGGGGCGGGACCGGGAACATACGTGGCGTGGTTGACCGCACTCAATTGGGAGGCCCAATAGTAGCGCCTGATGTCAGGAAGGGCGATGCCTCCGTCATACCACGGAAGCGTGAGTTTAGACAGAGCAACGCGTGCACGGCCATCCCAGATCAGTTGCCGTTGTAGACTCTCCACCTCCCGAAAGTAACAAGAGGGAACAGGGTCAAACGAGTTCTGGAGCGCATACAAAAATCTAGGCAGCGACATCATCTTAAAGAGAGCCGCACGACCTAGCGGTGACAGTGGCAAATGACGCCAACGTGTAACATCTAACTTCAGCCGTTGAAGAGGAGGCAGCAAGTTGCGCTCATACCGCACGGTGGGGTCCAAGGAAACATATATGCCCAGGTACTTAAAACCGGACTCAGTGATTTGAATCGGAAATCTACGAGGCAATGGGGGGAGATCACCAGCTAAAACGTAGACACAGGACTTAGTCCAATTAATAACGAGTCCCGAGTTCTTCCCGAAGGAGGTAAGAACATTGAAGAGCTCGTTTAAGGATTTCTGAGGGGAAGTTAGATATAGGAGAATGATATCTGCGTATAGCGAGACACGATCCTCGAAATCGGGAGACCAACGAATGCCTTTTATGGAAGGCTCCCAACGGAGCCACTCGGCCAACGGTTCCAATACAAGGGCGAAGAGCAGAGGAGACAGCGGGCAGCCCTGCCGAGTGCCGCGTCCGAGTGTGAAAACACCGGACGCCTTCCCGTTAACCACCACCTGGGCAAGGGGCATCTCATAAAGAAGTTTCACCCAAGCGATGAACACGGGGCCGAATCCAAATTTTGAGAGGGCCGCCCAAAGATAAGGCCATTCGATAGTGTCGAAAGCCATGGTAGCATCAAGGGAAGCTAAAATGGCCGACTCAGTGAGAGTCCCAGCTCTCGCGAGAATTCCATGGAGTCTCCGAAGATTAAGGGCGGTGTTCCGATGAGGAATGAAACCGGACTGATCCGGATGGATCAGGTCCCCGATCACCTTAATCAAACGATTAGCTAACAATTTAGCCAAAATTTTGGGTTCGACATTAAGCAAAGATATAGGCCTATACGAGGCACAACGATCCCGTGGCTTTCCCTCCTTGTGAATGACCACAATTGTGGCAAGTCGCTGATCAGCGGGAAGGGAGCCCGAGTCCAGAGCCTCAAGGAACATATCCTTCAAGTGGGGCGCCATTGTATCGGGCCGCAGTTTGTAAAGTTCAATGGGTAGTCCATTGGGGCCCATTGCTTTGCCTGAGCGGAGGGAACGTATAGCCTCCGCTATTTCATCCACCGTGAGGGGCGCATCCATGAGGTCTCTGTCATCGTCGCAAAGGCAGGGCAACACAATGTCACGAAGCAACAACCGGGAGTCCTCCTCGTCCCTGTCGCAGACAGAGGCATACACCGTTTGAAAGTGGTCAACAAAACACTCAACAATCCCAGCAGGGTCAGTGACACACTCACCATCCAGCCTCTCAATCACGGGGACAACACGATTCGCTCTTTCCTTTTTGTCAAGCCAAGCTATCAATTTACCGGCCTTGTCACCCACATCATACATTCTGCCCTGTTGCTCCCTGTATATCACCCTAGCCGCGTCAGTAACGACGGACCTGTAATCGGCCTGCTTCAGACTGAGGGAATGCATTTTTAAACGTGTTACTCCTGTATCAAGGTCACTCTCTAGTGCAGTTATCTCAGTTTCCAGGCGCACAAGCTCCTCATTTTTAGCCTTTTTAGCAGCGGCAATCAGTGAAAGTGAATGCCCACGAATGACAGTCTTGAAAGCTTCCCACAAAGTTACAGAAGAAGAAACAGACCCCACATTGTCATTAAAGTAGTGATCCACGGCTTTAACAAGTTCAGAACGGGGTTTTGGGTCACGAAAGTACCAGGGGTTAATAGGAGCCACTCTGCCCGCATTGCCCGCACCCATCGCAAGCCGAAGCCACAAGGGGGAATGATCAGAAATACCCCTGGGAAAATGACGAACCTCATGATGGAAGAGGATTGAGCCGATGGCATTGTACCGGCCTACTGGTCTTGATTGTCTGTGGGGGCAAATTGGCCCCACGCGCATCACTGGATTCAGAGGCAGCAAGGAGTGATCTTCAGGGCACCGGTGTGCTGTTGGTGGCCCTCTCAGCAACGCTTTCCCTCCCCCGACAGAGAGCTTAAAGGCAGCCTCTGGTGGAGCACTGCATCGCCTGCAGTCAGACGAGGCCTTTGGAATCCAGTGAGGGTGAAACCACCGGGTGCACTTGGGGCACCCCGTGCATTGGGGAGGACATTCCCAATTTGCGGGGTTAGGACAATGCTGTTGGGCCTGTGAAGTGGACAACCCCCTCTCCCCTGCGGCAATAAATAAAATCTAACTGGACTAAGGGATGGCCTACCGCCACTTGGTCTGTATTCTATCCATGCATAGAACACCCACACCTACAGTAAGGTGAAATAGCACTGGCAACAGAACTTGCTCACTTGAACTGTATGAGTTGCTGTTGAACCGAGGGTGTTTGCTGGACATAGGCCTTTTCCACTGCGTCATTGAATGCGCCGCAAATAGGTCTTCCCCAGGAGTAGTGCCACTGTGTCTTGAGAGGAGTGATGATGACCTGAACAGAAAGTGGCAGTGAGGGGAGGAACCTCTGGCAGCTGAGCCCTACGGTGGGACCCACTAAGGGCCGCTGACGATGACGGAGCTTGCCGTAGGCTTCCAAATACTCTCTTCTGACAGGGGGCAAAACCGGATGCATCTACCTCAAAAGACGGCTTGGATAAGCTAAAGCCCTAACCTGTTAATCGGCCTCTGTGCGAGCCCTCGAATTTAACAGTGTCTTAGTCCTTGACTTGACTGGCCCACCGCAGACCATGTGACACGAGAAAGCTACGTCTGGTGCGCTGTCAGCG
Source organism: Lissotriton helveticus (assembly GCF_964261635.1). Classification (NCBI taxonomy): domain Eukaryota; kingdom Metazoa; phylum Chordata; class Amphibia; order Caudata; family Salamandridae; genus Lissotriton; species Lissotriton helveticus. The sequence continues at coordinate 390,947,189 of NC_136065.1, forward strand.
AGGGCTAGGTCCCATTCTCCACCCTCTGAAACCTCCTCCATGCCTTCTGTATTGGGTGAAGATGATATTTCCCACCCCCCAGCAGACAATCTGGACATGATACTGCAAGTAATACGGGAGTCTAGATCAGCCATTGCACAGCAACTGGGGACAATTTCCACTGAGCTCAATTTGTTCATGTAAAGTCCACTGAGGTGAGGCTGGACTTCACGACATCCAAGGTGAAGGAACACGACGCTTAGATCCCACAAATGTGCAAACAATTGAAACCCTTCAGGTCTGGGCAGAGGATGCTGAAGGGAGGTCCTGACAGAACAATCTGCATACAGTGTGCCTCCCTGAGTATTTAGAAGGCCAGCAACCAACATTATTCATTGAGGAATGGCTACAAACAAAGGTAGCTCCCAAGGGACTATCAGACTTATTTACAGTAGAACATGCATATCCAGTGCCTGCCAAAAAACCTATACCCGGCGGAAACCCACAGCCAATCATAGCCAAAATCCTGAACTTTAGAGACTGTGCTAAAATCTCAATTTTCCCGGATTATACAGTTGAGGTCCAGCAGAAACGCTTTTCATTCCTGGAGGTCAAGTCATGACTACACGACACCGACTAAACGTTTGCTCTCTTATTTCCAGCCAAGTTGAAAATCCTCCACAACCAGCGCTCCTATTTCTTTGAAATACCAGAGTGAGCCTGGGAGTGGTTAGACCGGAACATCCCTGATAAAGGTGGAGGTAGTTGCCAAGAGAGATCCCATCCGAAATCGCAAAGATCCCAGCATCGGCATATTAGGGGACTTTCTACACAAGAGGGCCTACCGGGTGCCCAGTCCCCAAAAGTGGTCTTGGAGGGTAGAAATAAAGCGCTCCGCACTGCAAATACTTTACGAACCACCCACCTTCCTATCCGCTCCAGCCCTTAAAGAGAGACAACATCAGGCTTCGACTCGGTAGGGGGGTTGCATTGTTTCCATCCGTGTCCATGCAGTTAAGCAACAACCCGCCGGGCTAAGCCTTATGGAAATGTGGCTCTCTGGGGACAGGGGATGTGCTTTTGTTCTCTTTCCTATGTATCTCATTAGTTGCACCCCTCCCGTGGACCTCAAAGCAGTTATTGGGTTCTGCCGGTAATAATAGCGGACCATTTACTAAAAGTGCATAAAGTCAATGGGAAATATTTGCAGGGATACTATAACATGTAATAATGTGCTAAACCATGGCTCAGCATGTACCAAGTGGAGCTGTCCATCACTAGAACGCCACACATATACTACATCAGTCACCTACCCCATTAGCGAAGGCATTTGTTATGTGACAGTTAATCAGGGGTTACCTTTTGGTTTAAGGTTAAATTTTGGTCAAACGATGTTGACTTGATTGACCGAGAATTGGGGAGTTGTTCATTTGATACTCTTGTTGTTGGTTTTGGGGTCCACACATGGAAGGGGCCACTTGGGGCCAGGTGGGCGGGAGTTTCTCTACTGCATATTGATTCCTAATGGCATCAGTGGTTAAACCATACAATCTCATTACTTGGAATAGACAGGGTATGGGCTCAATCCAAAAGCGGCATAGAATACTAGCCCAATTGCATAGACTCAAATAGTAATCCTTCAGGAAACTCACTTAGTGCCTACTAAAAACCTCAAATTGCAAAAAAGGTGGAGTGGGCAGTTGTATGCTACTACTTATTCAGCATTCTCACATAGGGCAGCAGTGCGGATACATGCAGGTGTACCATTTTCCCTAATAGGTTGCAAAATTGATGAACAAGACAGATATGTACTGCTACACGGCACATTAGACGGGAAGCAGATAGTACTAGGGTCAATATATGCACCTAACACTGACCAGGAAGCGTTTTTATCCCTTTTATCCATCGTCTTAACAGAATGGTCATAATATCCCTGGCTGTTGGGGGGAGATTTTAATGCGGTCCTCGATGTGGGTCTGGACCTTTCGCATCCCCCCCACTACCGAGAGCCATAACGATCCAACAAACTAAGATCCTACGACAATGGATGATAGGGTGGGGTTTGGAAGACATCTGGCATTTAAATAACAGATAAATGTGTGAATATTCCTTTTCTTGCATCCCTACTGCTTGCACTCCCGTCTAGATAGATTTCTTTGTACGCCAGCTCTTCTCCCGATTGTACCACATATTACCTACTTAGGCTAGAGCATTTCAGACCACAACCCCCTTGAATTGACCCTTAACTGGGGCCGTGTACCATCCCCAATCCCAACATGGCGACTACAGTCTTTACTCTTAGAAGACCCGATATTTAGAAATACTATAGCCACATCAATCAGTTCTTACTTTACCTCTAACGAAGGCACGACCACAATGAGATCAATGGAATGGGAGGCCTTTAAATTAACGATCCATGGGGTTTCAATGGGGGCAGTTGTGGGAGTTGTGGGAGCCAGGCGTGAGATTTCCCGGGACATCACAGAATTGGAGTCGACTTTGCAAAAACTAGAGGTTGCGGCCTAGACAGACACACTAGGAAAGAAGAGACTCCAAGATGCCAGGGTAAAATATGCAGAACTACTAGAGCGTCTGTGACTGCTTGACTTGCATGCATACACTGCCCGCACGCAGGGCTGGACTGGGCGTATCGGGCACCGGGCAATCCCCCGTTGTTACAGGGCTGTTTTTGCACAAAATCGTCCGAAAACCGGCCCTGGCAAAGAGCTCGGTGGCACCCACAACCCCCCCCAGGGAAGGGGCTGGCCGAGCACTTTGCCAAGGCCGGTTTTGGTTCCCAGTCCGGCCCTGCCCGCAGGCAGGTAGAAGTGGACAGATCTGGCACATTGCTCGCCCGAATTATATGGCCCCAACTTTCCCCTACACCAATACTGGCTGTACATACTATCTACCATGAACTAGTGAGCATGTAGATCGGGGTAAATAAGGCGTTCCATGATTATTATACACACCTCTACGCGGCCCCCCTCTGCCCCCTGCAGAAGATATAGATGAATTCTTAGTGGATATGTCTCTCCCGGTCATTACACATGCAAACAGTGAGACTTTAGCAGCTTCAATTACCCAAGCAGACATTTGTGGGGCCCTCTAGGACAATGCCCGCAATAAAACGCCAGGTTCCGATGGGCTCTCAATTGGCTCCCAATTGAATTTTACTCCACATTCGCACCAGTTAGTCCCCAAGTTGCTACAATTATATAACACATCCCTAGAAGAGGGAACTTTGCACCCCACAACCAAGGAGGTAATAGTAACTTCCTTATTAAAGCCTGATAAACCACCTATGTACCTCTCCTCATATTGACCCCTATCGATTCTCAATACCTAATATAAGATACTTAGCAAGATATTGGCATTCCGTCTCCTTACACTCCTCGCTGGCCTGATACACATCGACTAAAGCGGCTTTATTCCCTGCTGAAGTACCTCCCTGAATATACGTCATCTCTTCAGCTTGCTCCATTTGGCCCAAGCCCATCATGCAGGATGTCTGTCGTTGGATATTCGGCAAGCCTTTGATTCTCTGAGCTGGCAATATATGCTGGAGGACTTGATAAAATATTGGATCCCCCCCACCTATTGTCACTGGGTACAGTTGCTATATACTGCGCCGCCAGCACATGCAAAAACAGGCCACAACATTTCCCCCGCATACCACATATTCCGGGGAACACGTCAGGGTTGCCCCTATCACCACTTCTATTTGTAATGGCGTTAGAACCCCTTGCTCAACACTTGCACCAGGCAATGAGAACATATGGTATACCGATCGGCACGAGTGGAACAAGGAAACTTGTGGATATATATATATATATATATATATATATATATATATATATATATATATATATATATATATATATATATATATATATATATATATTCACACATGCACGCATACATACATATATACTGGAGGGCTGACTAAATTGGTCCTGAAAACATCGTGAGCAATTTAACCCACTGGAGGGTAAAGAATAGATGCAATGTACTGCAAGTCCCAGCGTGCAATGGGAATGCTGATGGCAGCAAGGAAAATGCTGATGCAGCGAAACGGCACACCGGAGGCCAATAAAAGGCATGCAGGGGACACAGCAGTCATCTGAAAACGTAAACTGCTCACGCCAGATAGATAAATAGATAGATATGTGGTTTATAGTGTTAAACAAATATTGCAGTCTGGAGTAGTGTGGTGCCCTTTGTTTGCTATTGGGGTGCATTTCACACCTTGCTCACACCTATTCAAGGCTGATCATGGACTGAAAGCTGCCCACCTTTTCAGTAGCTCCTATTTGCCTTACTACAGTCAGGCCCAAAATGCCATGTGTCATGACATTTTCAAGATGGCAAAAGTATTCAGCCACACTAAACCTTGGAACTTAGGGCCATACCTGCGCGTAGTTCGCGTAGTTTCACCACGTGGAACTCCGCAAAGTGACAAATAACTTTGCGGTGTCCCACAAGTGGCAGAGTGCAGGGCGAACTGCTGTTCGCGTTGGTCTTCCTGCCGCTCGGGTAGAAATTCTACCCGAGTGGCAGCTCATGCTCGCAAACTTACCATTCGCGAGCACGAGCAGGAAAAAACTTTGCTGCATTACGCAGAACGGAGTTTTCTGCACCCCGCAAGCTCCGCGGAGTCCGAAGTGCAGAAAACTCCGCAAACGGAGCGGAGTTCACCGGCCAGGCCTACTGAGGGTTGGAGGTGTGTGTGTAGGGGTGTCATTGGGAAATCACCAGAGCTGTTCCGTATCTAATAATAAAATCCAGTTTGAAGCAGGCACTGTACACCCCCCCAACAAACCCAGAGACAGAAGCCTATTAGGGCAAAACCAATTTCATTCAGAAAACAGACAAGTGATCCACAAGAATTGTCTTGGCATCCTGTTCTCTTCTATTAACGTTTACTACAAGTGTTACATGTGGCTTAACAGATCTGTCAAGCAGGAGTTGACAGTGTGATGTCACAGGATGCTCACAGCCCACACTCTGAATATTCTTTGGCGTTCAGAGGGGTCATCTCTGCCCATTCAGGTCAGCTTATTGGTTGCTCCTGGAAAGCATTTTACACCTTGTTGACACATATTCAATGCTGAGAAGAGACTGAAAGCTGGCAGAGGCTTATGCTAATTAGCTTTCTGACAGTTCAGGTAGGCGAAGGGTAACTTTCTCAAAGTTGCCCCAGCCATACCAGCCAAATCCAAAGGACCTACCAGAAGAGCCAGCTGGTTTACCGCGGAGTGTAAATCCACCGAATGCAATTGCAGGCAACTAAAGAGAAAGTGGCACACCAGTAAAGAGACAGGAGACCACACCGTCTTCAAGAATGCACTAAACCAGTACCACGCCTCCTGAAAAAAACAAAGAAGAACACCCTAGCAAACCTCATAGAAGCCAGCACAAACCGCAGCAAGGAGCTCTCCACTATTATGAAGGAGCTCTCCAGCCCCACAACCACTTTGAATGAAATCACCCCCTCCCAAGTTCTGTGTGACAAGCTAGCAGACTTTTTCCACAACAAGATCTCAACCATCTACGAAATTGGCCGCCTCTCACGACTCAAGTCACTATCTCCATCATGAACTCCGTCCACTTAGGAGCACACATGGATCCCTGTCCCCACCAAATCTTAAACCTTGGAAGTAAAACAATTGGCGACGATCTCACAAAAGTCTGGAACACCTCCATCACCTCAGCCTCCCTCTCTAGCACTGGAAACTCACTGAAGTGAGGCCCCTCCTGAAGAAACCACCTGCTGACCCAGCAGAGCCAAATAACTACTGGCCCATCCCCCTCCTTCTCTTGCCAGCAAAGGTTCTCAAGAATGGCAATCAACTAGCAACTCACCAAAAACCTGGAACACAACAACCTCCTGGATCTCTCTCAATCAGGCTTCAGAGCCAACCACCGCTCCCTGATTACAGCCACTGATGACATCAGATACCTCCTGTACTGAAGCAAAACAGCAGCCCTCATCCTCCTAGACCTGTCAGTCGCCTTCGACACAGTCTCCTATCACATCTTGATCTACAGACTCCACCATATCGGAATCCAGGGTGATGCCCTCAAATGGATCACCTCATACCTCACCGGAAGAACCCAGAGAATTTGTCTCCCACAGTTCACCTTGGCATCCAAGAAGATCATCTTTGGCATCCCTCAAGGATCGTCCCTTAGCCCCACCCTCTTCAACACGTACAGGACCCCCTTGGCCACCACTGTCAGATCGCACAGACTGATTATCATCTCCTATGCCAATGACACCCAGCTCATCCTCTTAGTCAGAAAACCCTCTACCACCAGAGCCAACTTAAACAAATGCATGATAAATGTCACTGAGTGAATGAAGGACAACTATCTCGAACTCAACATGGAGAAGGCAGAAGTACTCATCTTTAGGAACTACACCTTGCCATGGAATGATGCATGGTGGACTGCTGAACTCAGCCCATCCCCTGCCCAACAGACCACACCTGCAACCTCCGCATCATCCCGGACAGCAAGCTATCCATGAAGAAACAGGTAAATGCAGTCTCATCTGCCTGCTTCCACACCCAACACATTATCCAAAGATTTTCAGGTTGCTCCCAGTCAACACCAGAAGGACCGTCATGCAGGCCCTTGACACCAGCAGGCTGGACTATGGGAACATACTTTATGTAGGAATCACCGCTACAAAAACTCAGCTGCAAGACTCATCATCGACTTCCCCAGATAGACCCACATCACACTCCTCCTCAAGAAGCTACACTGTCTCCCGATCCAGAAGAGATACCAGTTCAAGATGCTGAACCACACATACAAAGCCCAGCACAACGAGATAACCAGCGTACCAGTGTACATCAACAAATACATGACCTTCCACCGACCACTCAAAACATCAATGAAGAGGGAAAGAGAAGCTGTGATCCATTCGGCTTCCAATGGTTAGTACAAAAATCAAGATGGGGGAGAATGGACCACTTGTCTTGTATAACCAGAGTCTTAGTTAACGTGGGAGACCATTGTTGTAAAAAAAAAACATATACGTACACAGGCGATGGGCGGTATATGTTGATTCTCTGCCTCAGTGTACCGTAACAGCATGGTGAGTACACCCCCCTCCTACACTGAGAGCCAGAATGTGCTCTTAGAGATCTTCCGGTCCTGACTAAAGCCTCTAGAGTTCCCATGAGGCTGAACACATCACAATCTCAGGAATAAAGCCCATGGGGAATGCGGTCCCTCTCCTCGTTCGATTTAGGCCCCATGGACCCCATATTTGGGTCCCGGCAGCATTTTCAAGAGGGGCACACAAACCAACCTCCCCAGATCGATTTCAGCCTTGGAGACCCCATCCCCTGGGGTCCGGCAAGCATGTTCAAGTGGGAGGAGGGCACATTGCTCCCCTTCCCGGTCAGATTTAGGGCCCAGGGACCCCAAACCCAGGGACCGGCACAGCAAAAATGGGTGCCTTGATGCCCACCGAGGGCACCTGTCATACTGTCATTAGGAGTCACAGCGGGTGCCACAAGCCCCTTGTGGTCCCAGCCAGCTCTCCACTACAGCAGGAGCTGGCATTGCTCCTGCCCGCATTGAGCAGCTGATAATGCGGCTTCCTGAAGGCGATAACAATCTTTTGATCTGTTTCCATACCTGTATCACTGCAGGCAAGGAAACAGATCACAAGTCTGCTCTCAGAGGGCAGGAGCATTTTTGAAGCTGGGAGCGAACTTGCTGTATGCTCCTGCTTGGTGGGAGATTTGCACATGCTCCAGCCGAGTGAGAGCAAACACAGGTTTCCCTGCCCGCGCCGCTGTGGGCAGGGAAACCACTATGTCCTGTGGGTGGGCTCCCTGGAACATAGCATGTGAGCCAGCCCCGGGGCCTTTTGTGGCGCGGGGAGGGTGGCAAGCAGAATTTCAGCACCGAGGTTGGGATTGCCAGGGCCTTTGGAGGCATAAGAAGGAGGGCCATACCGCCGCCCTCTCCATATAAAACAGCCCAGTGGCTCCCTGGGGCATAATTGAATGAATTCGGCCCAGCCGCAATTGGTTTTTTAATTATTCAATCCTGCAAGAGTCTCGCAGAATTGCAACATTTTTTGCTGGATTTATTTTATTTTTTACCCCAGGAGGGGTCCCTCTTGGCCCCGCTATGGGCCCTAGGGGCTCAGGGTATCCTTACCCTGCCCCCTTATATTATTATGTATTTTAAATTCAGGACAGGGGATTAAGTCCTTGAGTCCTGTAAGGGCTGCCCTGTAAGGGCTCCCAACAACATTTTTCTCATGTTGCTACTACACTGGTCAGAGTGCTTGCTCTGGCAGGAAGGAGTCTGACTCCCGCAGGAGCCATATGGCCCAATGGAAAAAAAGCTTCCTGGGCCAAACAGAATGCTCTAGTTTTACCCTAAGTATTGCAAAAGCTACTGAACGGATTTACACTAAATCACAAAATGCACAATATGCCAACTTTGCTGTAATTTCGTTCAGCAGTTTTTGCTGTAGCCTTCTCTAAAGAAGCCTATAAAAAATGTTTGGCGATTTTGCGTTTTGAGACCTCCCCTATTTTCTCGGCCCTCGCTTGACGGATCACCCCACAACTTTCAAGGAAGGAGCTCAGGTGGATAAACGCTTTTTTGGAAAGTTTTAGGAAGATTTGCCAAAAGGGGCCAAAGTTATTAGCAAACCAAAAAATACTCTTTCTGTAGAAAAGCAGATATAACTAATATGTTCTAAACACTTAAGTTAGGCAAATGTTCACAGGCCACTTTCTTCCAGTCCTTGATGGCATGTGCTTTGAAAGAAAGTAGTGATTCTTTTTTAAGATACATTTTTAAATGAAGATTTGGACTTGAAACTCTGGACAGATTTATCAACACTTTGCACCAGAGCAAAGTCACAGAAAGTGAACAAACTGGTACAATTGTATTTACTATCTTGTGCAAAAAGGTATTTGCGCTGAAAGGTAGCCCATAAAGTAATGGAAATAGCACTTTGTAATCCTTTGCATTGCTGTGCATCAAGGTGGTGTCCCCCTGCTGGTACCTGGTTGTTCTCACACTACCACCCATAGTTGTACTAAAATTGTTAGACAGGACTACCAGCCCACAGTGTATGCTTCACATCACACGAGCAGCTTTGTACTATGATTCAAAGGTATGTGCGTGGTGCCAGGCAGCATGTTTATGTGTTAGCACAAGGGAAGAGAGCTGCTGCACCATCTCTTAGTGCATTTAAAGTGTTTAATTACTTGACTTGATACTTTTTTTTAATAGGTTGAATGAACTGTAATCACTTTAAAGTGTTTCGCTTTAAAAGGGGAGGAAATCACATTCTAAACTAGGAAACTGGAATTTGAAAAAATGGAGAAGCCTACATTATTTAACAATGTTGGCCCTTGCGACAGAAAAGAACTTCACTCGCTCACTTGTTTTCCCACTGAACACACTGGCCAGGCTGATAAAAGCGGCGTGGTTGCAAAACCCAGACTGTGAGACCTTTGTTCCTGCTCAGCCTTTGTATTCTGAGGCTGTTTTCTCCTGCCTCTTGCATTAACTCCTTCAGTCCCAAGCAGATGTTACCGAATATGCTCCTCAGAGTGTTTGCTGCTGCTCTCTGTTATGCCCCGAATCCGAATTCAGGTTCCAAGTCACAAAAGTGAAGTTAATAAAATTAGAAATTTACGCAGGTACCATTTGTCATTTTCAGGAATGCGCAAAGAATTCCAGAAGTACTCCTTGGAGTAATGGACTGTAACAAACATGCATACTTGTAGCAGGTCTACGTTTCTACACGTGCAAATGTGACACAAAACTGCCATTTATATATGAAAACTTAGGTTTCTTTTCTCTGTCATAGAACTAACTCTACCTAGTAGAGAAATCTCTTCTCCTACACGTATATCATTTTTGTAGGCTACACACCTTCCCATTCCCACCTTAAAAAAACCATCAATTCCTGCACTTGAAAGGAATACATTTATTTGCAATAGCTTCCAGATTGTGAAACTAGCTACAAATTGTTGGGGAAAATGCACAAATGTTGTGTGCCTTTTCCAACATTTTTACTTCTGGGTCCTCCCAGAAACACCCACAGTCCCATAAAGAGAAATTCACCATACCAACAAATTACTATCTGCGCACATTCCCAATTTCTAAGGTAAGATAAAGCTATTCTTGATTCTGTGATTCAGGAATGGGATTTTGCCTTGCCAGGGGATGTTGCAACAATATTTTTGAACCTGGCTGACAATTCCAAAGGCCATCCCTCAACAAAAGTTTTCCTATATTGCACAACATGAGGCAGATTTATTAAGAAATAGGTCAATGCAGTGTACACACCACAGCAGTTGAGTTGCTAGGAGGAATGGGCTTGGCAGCACTATCAGCCTGATTCATCAAGGGGCCGTTTTGCGAGCCCCTAATAGCGAATCATAGCGATTCGCTATTGAGGACTCGCAAAACAGTATTCATGTAGGAATTGCTAAATAAATAGCGATTCCTACACATTCCTTATTTGCGAGTAGCAAATTGCTACTCGCAAATAAGGAATAACTCCCCATTCATTCCTATGGGCCAAAAGGCCCATAGGAATGAATGGGAGTATCCCTTATTTGCGAGTAGCAATTTGCTACTCGCAAATAAGATAGCGATTTTAAGGGTGCCAGGGGTGTCCAAAGGACACCCTGTAGCACCCCTTAAATGCACATTTGAACAGGTGTTGCGCACACACATGTCCAAAGGACATGTGTGTGTGTAACATGCAAAAGAAAAAACTGCACTAAAGTGCTTTTTACACTATTTTCGCAATTTACCACCAAGTCAGACTTGGTGGTAAATTGAGACCAAATATTGCGATTTCGCAAATTCTAATTGGTTGATGAATTGCATTTAAGGAATCTCTATTAGAGATTCCTTAAATCCAATTCCTCGCAAATATGCGAATTCTTAAATAGCGATTTTTGCATTTGGGATGATGAATCCCAAATGCAAAAATTGCACTCGCAAAAGGCAAGATTCTGAGAATCTTGCCCTTTGCGAGTGCAATTTAGCTTGATGAATCAGGCTGTTTAGGCCCATAGGAATGAATGGGGAGATATTCCTTAATTGCGAGTCGCAATTTGCGAGTCGCAATTAAGGAATTAGTAGAAATCGCTATTTTTTTAGTGGTTTCTTGAGGAATAGCATTTTGCTATTCCTTAATAGCGAATCGGTAATTTTCGCTATTAAGGAATCGCAAATTTGTTTGTTGATGAATCTGGGGGTTAGGCCCACATTAGGAGTGCCGAGGTAATCTTGCTTGGGCTAGTAACGGGAGAGTCCGATCTGAGTATCCTCTCAAGGGACACCTCATAATCCCAAAACAGAAACTGCAGAAAAATGCACAAAGAGGTCAAAAGTAAACAAAGCCTTACCATAAATAAGGGAAGATACATATAATACCCGTTTAGTGGATGATTTGTACAAAGTGAAACCAACAAACCTGGCTAAATCGCAGCTTCCCCACTTAGGCGAAGATTTTATTTTACCGAAACTCCTTTTTCTTTATTACTGCATATGAAAGAATCTTCAAATATGTGAGTTCAGGAGACGGGTTGGCCAAAAACCTATTGTGTTTGATTTAATAGCCTTTAATGTTGCTTTATAATAATTTAGGGCATATGTAGGGTTTACATGACAACAGTCTTGCCTCTTACTGCTAGATGCATCAACGTTCCATTTTGCGAGTCCTTAATTGCGAAGTTTAAGGATTCGCATTTAGGGACTCGCAAAATCACATGCATGTAGGATTTGCTAAAATATTAGCAATTCCTAAATATTCCTTATCTGCGACTCGCAGAGTACGATTCGCAAATAAGGAATGACATCTCATTGATGCCTATGGGAATGGGGAGGAATTCTCAATTTGCGATTAGCAATTAGCTAATCACAATTTGAGAATGCGATTTTAAGGGTGACGGGTGTCCAAAGGACACCCTGTTGCACCCCTTAAATTGACCTGGACACTGGTATTGCGCACACACATGTTCCAAGGACATGTGTGTGTGTAACATACAACTTTGAAAGATGCACATTTTTCAATGTTTTCGCTATTTACCATGAAGTTTGATTTCACGGTAAATAGCGACCCCTATCAGCGAAATCGCTAGCTATTTTACATTCATGCATTGGATTTAGGGGATCTCAATTTGAGATTCCTTAAATGCAATCGCAAATAGCGATTTATGCATTTGGGATGATGCATCCCAAATGCATAAATACCGGTCGCAGAGGGGCAGATTCTGAGAATCTGCCCCTTTGCAAACGGTATTTCGCTTGATGCATCTAGCTGTTCGTTCACTAATGGTTCATCTTTAAAAACACTTTAAAGAAGTACTATGCAGACCATCTCTATAATGTCACGTTTTCGTGTCAAAGCTTGCATGTGTTAAAGAAATACACTTTGTTGAATTCTCAAGAGACTTTATGATATTGTATGTGATGTTTGCTGTATGATTCACATTGCAAATATTTTCAGGGCTCAGCTCCTGCACGAACTCTGAGAGCCACGCACATTTCTGGGATTGGCTCTGACTCAGCTCTCCTTGTTAATTTGTAGGCTTGCAAACCTCTACTTCTGCTTGCCAACGAAGAGTACGGATATGGTATGTATTGCACAGCAAAAGATGCAGAGAGGCTTAGAACTGTTGTGTACCAATTCATGAACAGCAGCACTCCAGATAGGTGCATGTCCACGTAAACCTTCCTAGGGTGTTTGTCCAAATCCCCTGCTATCCTTCCTCCATCCTAAGGGGTGGCTTCCGCAGTCCCTGTAGAAAATAACAGAAGGCACAAACACATTATTATCTTGCTGACGGCTGCGTGTCGACTTATGCAATCTAAAAACTGCATATGGGTATATCGACATCCATTGCCTCTTGACTGGATCACATCCTAGCTTCAAAACAGAATAAATGTCATCCATACTACCCCCCTTCTCATCCAAAGCATACTTCACAAAAGCAGGGTACCTCAAGGCTCTCTCATCTCACCCATGCTTTTCAACATCTATATGAAGTCATTACCAGCACTGATCCCTGAATTTCACCTCCCATGTTATAACTATGCAGATGACACACACATACCCCTTAACCTGGAAAGTCCTAAAGACATTGGACAATCTCAAATTTGCAATTGCCTCAGAGCTGTTGATCAGTGGATTACATGGAGCCATCTCAAATTGAATGCTTTCAAAACGAAAATACTCACATGTGGCGAATGGAAAAATAATGGCCCACTCGCTGCTTCTCCTGACGGTCTGAGAACACTGCCTAAAATATCTGAGGAAGTGACATATCTCGTAATTACCATGGACTCCAAGCTATCAATGAATGCCTAAGTGGACAAACTAGCAATATCCAGCTTCATTACTATAAAAACGCTGTGATGCATCTCCCCCTACCTTGCTATCTCTCTTGTACTCTCTAAACTCGATTATGCCAATAGCTTCTCACATGGATCAACTTCAATATCTATGAAAAGACTACAATGGATTCAGAACTCCGCTGCTAGCCTACTCTTACATATAAAGCAACAAGCCCACATTTCCCTTGCCTTGAAGGCCCCTCATTGGTTACCGGTTGCCAGAAGATCCACATTCAAGCTGCTTTGTAACACCCACAAAGAGATACATGGCCGCTCTTCATCAGGAATAAAATCACCAAATAATTCAACAAAGGAACCTCTGCTCTAGATTGGCATCTCACCTCAAATTCCCACCATACAAGAAAAAAAACATAGGTGGCACATCCTTCTCTGTTCAAGCAACCAAACTCTTTACCCGAAACATATAACTACCTTATCTTCAGAAATCTACTCAAGTTGGCTCTTCCTCACATAATCACCATACTCAAACATAAATATACAGCATATTCTTGTGTATATAAGCAGTTATATCTATTATATATATGCATACCTAGATATGTGCGTCCTTTTGTATAAATGTATATAATAATCATGTTTATAAATAAATAGATATTCGTTCGTTCTGCTTAACAAATGTACATATTACTTGTGGTTATATTCCATGTTTAACATTTATATAGGTCACTGCATAAATAAGTAAATTGTTATCATAACTATTTATCAACAATTGCTGCACTATTAAATAAAAAACAAATGATAAGATATAAAAACAAATAAATTAGCTTAAAGTCCAGCAACACATAAAAGTCTGAGTTTATTATATACAAAACTTTGGAGGGTGTTTCAGGAGGAACTTTTTCAGCCTTTACATTCCATCTGCTGCCAGTCATTTGAAACAGGGACCGTACCGGGCTGCTGGAAAAAGGCAGTGGTTTCCCCGCTCCTAAAAAAACCTACGCTCGACCCCGCTTGCCTCTCCAACTACCGACCAATCTCCCTGCTTCCTTTTCCAGTCAAAATCATGGAAAAACTGGTCACCCGCACTCTGTCCGGCTTCTTAGAAGGGAACACCTGGTTGGATGAGACGCAATTCGGCTTTCGCCCAGCTCATGGGACGGAATCCGCGTTAGTGACCGTGTTAGACAACCTGCGGGCGCGAGTCGACAGCGGCCGGGCAGCCTTTTTGGTGCTGCTCGACATGTCGGCCGCGTTCGACACAGTCAGCCACCCCACCTTGATAATGAGGCTGGAAGAGTGCGGGGTCAGGGGTAAGGCCAGGGACTGGCTAATATCCTATTTGGACAACCGCCAGCAACGGATCTCGCTCCCTCCCTTCAGCTCAGAGGAGCGGAGAGTAGGACAAGGAGTACCTCAGGGCTCAGCCATCAGCCCGATACTCTTTAATATTTACCTCCGCCCTCTAGTCCAGCTCATTAAATCATTTGGGATCTCCGCATTTAATTATGCGGACAATACCCAGCTGGTCTTCTCACTGGAGGGACAGGGTGCAGTCCCATTAGAGACCTTCCATCGGTGCATGCAGGCTACAGCAGGATGGCTCCGACTGAACTCGTTGCAGTTCAATGGAACTAAGACAGAGGTCCTGTATTGTTCCAACGATCGAGTCCCCCGTGATCTTCCAGACGATTTCTGGCCCCCGTCTTTCCCAGAGACGGTGTCAGCTGCACAATCGGCGCGTAACCTGGGTGTCATCTTTGGGCCTAATCTGCAGCTGACTCGACTATTGTAACGCACTACTTCTGGAGGCACCGGTAACACTTCTGGGCAAGCTCCAAAGAGTGCAAAATATGGCTGCAAAACTTGCCCTTTCCCGCCCCTACCTTAGCTCTTCTACGGCAGCATTACAAGAACTTCATTGGCTGCCGATCCACTTACGCGTTCGCTACAAAGCAGCGTGCATTGTGTTCAGGGCCATTCATGGCCTAGGCCCGGTCCCTCTGCAGAGAATGTTCGCCTGGTACGTCCCTTCTCGAGCTCTACGCTCCTCCTCATCCAGGCTACTGGTAGTACCGCGTTTCCAGAGAGTGCGAATGGGCGGCCGATCGTTTAGAACAGCGGCGGCTAAACTCTGGAACTCCCTGCCACTATCCTTGAGGAGTCTTGAGGATCTCGTTGCCTTCAGAAAGGCGTTAAAAACCTATCTTTTCCCCAGAACAGGCTAAGCGCTAAATCTGCTGGTTCATTGTTCAAAGCGCCAGGATGCCCTTGGTGGTGACAGGTTTTGCGCTATATAAGAATACCACAATATCAATACCAATACAACTTAAGTCTAGGGATATTACCTTACTTATAAATATATACCTTCCATGTACTTATGTATCTTTATATTTATTACTTTACTCCTAATTCAGCATGTCCAATGCAAAACCTAATATCTCACCATATACCTCTGTCAATATATCCTCTTTCTACACTCTTGGGAGGATATTTACAAGGAAATGGTGCAGTGTGGTGCTGCACGCAATTTAGCAGTGCCGAGCTGCATCATTTCAAATCGTAGGTATGCCCCGTATATACAAGAATACGGCACACATATGTGTTTCCTTACGCTGGCACTAAAAAAGAGTTGCCTAGCGCCAACACAGAGGCCCTTAGCACCATAGCGCAAGGGTGCCTGCTTTGCAGAGATGATTCCCTGCAATGCAGGCACCCTTGCACCATGGCTTGCACCATGGTGCAAGGGTGCCCGTGTTGCAAGGAATGATTGTTTATGTGCAGAAAGGAACAAATTCCTGCACATAAACAATCTTTAAAGGCAATTTGCTCTTTCTATGTGTGCTGCAGTATGCAGCACACATAGAAAGAGTAAAAACTAGGAGAAATAGAAGTATTTCTCGTTGTTGCACCAATCTAACCCCTGCTATTCAGAGACATTCGTTTTTGGTGCTGCCTCAGATTTACAGATCCTTGTAAATCTGTGGCAGCGTCAAAAAGCAATGGGTGCTGTAGTGTAAAACACCCACAGCAACACACATTGCGTGCCCCTTTCATGCAGATACCTGCACAAAAGGGGACAATATTTACAAAGCGGCATTAAGCCACTTTGTAAATATGGAGCAGGGCATTGGTGCCACCGGAACGTCGGAAAAAATGACGTTCCGGTGGCGCAATCTCCTTCTAAATATGTCCCTGTGACTCATCCTAAACCTCTCTCTACTATTCTCTCCAATGCATTGCCCTATTTCTCACCCTATAGCTCTCTCAAAATATCCTCTTCCTCCACTCTCCGACTCATCTCAAACCCCATTCTGCTATTATGATCCCCAAAATAACCCTTTCTAGACTCTTTCCTCCTCTACCCCTCCTTTTATCATCTCAAACTTCTTTTTCTATTAAGATCTCACAAACAATCCTTTCTAAACCCTTCTCTCTGACTCTTTCCCCTCCCTTCCACTCATCCCAAACCACCTCTCCCTGCAATGATCTCCAAATAAACACTTTCTATACCCCTCCCTCTTCTATCCCTCCACAATCCTTTTCAATCCAACTAACAGACTCCCATGTCCATCGCTCAAATTAATTTCATATTTTTTCTATAGTGATTCACCACTAATCCTGTTTGGATTTCGGAGTAGCGTTCTACTCGCCAAAAAGTGCTTAGACGCCTCATCAGTTGTATCAAGTGCTATATAAATGCAAACCCTTCCCTCTTCTATCTCTCCACTATCCTTTTTCAAACTGGGTAGTAAACGCTATATAAATGCAATTACGTTTACAATATTAACAGGATGGTGAGTACACTAGAAGAAAGTAAGGTATTTTCCACCATAGACTTATCTAACGCATATCTTTAAAAAGTACATCATCCAGCAGACATTTAACATGGCTGGAATAGAACGAGTAACACTATTCCAGGAAAATATTTTGGTGTGCGGCAAAGACAAGGCAAACTGTGAGAAATTGTTAAGTGAAGTTTTAAAGAGATTAAGAGGCATATTATCAAGGAACAGCGTTTAAATTATCGCCGTTTTGGCGGCAGGAAACTGCTGCTAAAACGGCCATAATGGACTTGGTAATATGCTGTAGAGAATACCAATAGTAGCCCATGTTAACACCAGAACATGGGCTTCTATTGGAATTCTCAAGGGCATATTATCAAGCCCATTATCGCCGCTTTAGCGGCAGTTTCTGCCACCAAACGGCGATAATTTTAATGCCGTTCCTTGATAATATGCCCCAGAGAGAGTCTGGTATTACCATTTGTTGATTTGGACTAACTGAGGTGGAATATTTGGGTCATTGCATTAATGGTGAGGGTATAAAGCCTAAGTTGCAATTACTCATAGCCATCAATATTTTTCTGAAAAGACTAATGCTATGAAAGTATTGTTGAAGAAAGGCAAGAAGCCTACATAAACTGAGGGATTTCAAGAATCATTTATGGAAGTTAAGAAAAGCATAATTGATGCACTAATATTGAAATCAGTGACACAGTGAGCATAGGCCCATGTTTGTGCATACCGATGCCACTTACTGAGGCATATCAAACAAGGTGATTGCAATAAGTCTAAACAATGACAATCACTTGGTAGTATTCCAACCCATCAACATTTTTACCCACCATGCCACCTCAGTTTGGACCAAGTCTTATGTAAATTAGACTACACCCTGCTCCAATAGGAACATTTCAGGGAGGACCTGGCCTGGCAGTTTGGGCTGAACTGTTCCTATTGGAGTACGGTTAAGATAAATTTGCACATGGCTGGGCCTAAAGTGAGGTGGCATGGTGGGTACAAGAACAATGGGATGGAGTGCTGTCCTGAGCAGTTACCAATGATTAGACTTATAGCAAAAGTTCCTCTCATCACCTTTTGTGATCCCCAATCAGAGTGAAACCGATCTTGGGTTTGTTGTTTTTTGGTCCAGGGAGGACCTAGCCTGTCAGTTCAGGATGGACTGTTCCTATTGGGGCAGAACCAAGACTGATGTGCATATGGCTAGGCCCAAACTGAGGTAGCATGGTGGGCACAAGAATGATGGGTTGTAATGCTACTCCGAGCGATTGCCAGTCTCTTTGTGCATTTGATGCTGCTGGAGTCATTGATAGCTTGCATGCTATCAAGGGGCCTGGAGTCAAGTCCATATGGCTGTCCTCCATTGGTTTGCATCCGTTGTGGAAGGTTATTGCTTAAATCCCTGCACCCTCACTACCATCTTCTGTCTGATTTGTTTTATATTAATCTTGAAGATGTGGGGTGTAAGGGGGCTTTCAGCTCTTTCCACATGGAACCACCCTACTTGGACTAACTATAGGACCGTTGTAGGTCTGGCATATTTGTACCTCTGTAGACCCGCTCTCTGGATGTGTAGTGGAATATCTTGCCTTCATTGCCTGATGTGTCTGGATACCAGGTTACTAGTAGTTCACTGGCTAATGATTTGCACTGGGGCTCTGTGATTTCATTGAAAATGAGGATTACCCGGTGGAGAGCTGTGGTACAAGGACAATGAAGTTGGTGTGTCTTCACCTTTGGCCGCTATCTTGCTCCACTCACTGTTCTTTAAAGCAATTTATGAGACAGTGAGCTTATTGTTCAAAGCTTTCCATTGATCTGACTTTTATTTGATAGCTTGTTTCCTTCATATCACCTTAATTATGTTTCTGGTCTATTTTCTTTCATTCTATGTGTTTTTAAGCTCCACGCATTCATTCATTCTATTACATATATTGTGCACCGCTTCAGTGTAAACAGCATAAATACTGACAAATTTGTTTAGGAAAATGTACCAGTCCATAGCACATGACATACTACAAACGTTATTGCACTATATCTACCATAAAACTCTACAGCTATTTTCATTCAATATGACCTCACACCACACCTCATAGAAAGCAGAATCCATGAGTTATCGTGCTTCATAAAATGTTTTTTTTCTCTTGACTTGACAAAAAGATACATCATCAGACCACTCAGCATTAGTATTAATATACAACACATTATACAACACCATACAACCCCATTCTCATAAAACATCACACCCAACACAGTTTTCCCTTAAAAATATTCCACCAAACATACCACATCACACCACGCCACATTATTAACCTCCACCTTCCGTGATCCCATACCACACTATGCTCATTATATCACACATACAGCCCCAAACTGGCAACACAGCATTCTATTTCAGAAGACCCCATCAGGATATATGATGCAGGTATGAAACAGCAAACACCTCCCTGCACATAACACATTATAGCGCTGCACATAAAAAAACATTCACCAAACACACCATACCACTTCACCTATTAATACACCTCAACACACTGCAAATTACAACACCATATTGTTCCACCAAATCCACACCTAAATGCAATCTACAACACACTGATACTAAACTCTCATTCCATAACGCAACACCCACCTCCACATGGGGCCACACCTCATCATCTCACACCCCACACCACCAGCCCATACCACCACCAGCATCCAACTCACCAACCACCAACTTAAACACTCTTGCAAAGTGTTACACTCATTCTCAGCATCCAAAACCATGCCACACATACCTCATTACACTTACCATCTCATACAATATAAATCGTGACACCATTCCGACTCTTTTTTCAACAGTTTCAACTGACAATAAAACAACACAGCAGGCTTCACCACAATGAATCAGACCACTTCTTGATACTAGGCATCACGTCGCCATCCAGTTATAATCCCAGAACCATAAAATATAATAAGTTTGCACAACACAACTGGCTGGTCTCCCAACTCCCACCTCATACTATACTGACCCAACGATTATATAACCTGTTGGACACCACTTCGAGTCTTGAAAAAAGGGCTAAATATATTATTATTTCTTGTACTGCAGTGAAACAAATCCAGAGATATCAAGTACCTAGAAAGATATTAGCACGGCAGGTGAAAAGGTCGGATTCACT
The DNA here is from genome assembly GCF_964261635.1 of Lissotriton helveticus. Classification (NCBI taxonomy): domain Eukaryota; kingdom Metazoa; phylum Chordata; class Amphibia; order Caudata; family Salamandridae; genus Lissotriton; species Lissotriton helveticus. The sequence continues at coordinate 390,967,488 of NC_136065.1, forward strand.
TTCTCATGATATTTTCAATTCTTTATTTAAGTCCTTGCAACATGACTGGCAGGGGTGCAGGCTTACAGCAACTGCTTGCTCCTTCAAACTAACATTCCACTACCTCTTGGCATCTAACATCATTTATCACTCCTGAAGGGCTTTCCGAATTAAGAGGATGCCGTTTGGGTAACCCTGGGCGTTGGCTGTTTTTCAGCAATTGATGGACACAATGTTTAAAGGAGTGGGTGGAGTAACTTGTTTCCAAGAAGATTCACTAGTGTTTGCGGAGGACAAAGCTAGTCATGACAGAAAGTTGGCCCAGGCATTAACCATTCTGGAGAAGAAGGGTGTTACTTTAAAATTTGAGTAATGCAAGTGGAGAGTGTGGATTACCTTAGGCACAAATTGTCTGAAAAGGGTGTAGAGGCAAAGGAGAACTTGATGCAAGCCATTATTGAAGCTCCTGTACTGGAAGGCAAGGATCAGTTGTGCTCCTTCATGGGGCTCCTGGAATTTTATGCATGTTTCATTCCAAGGTGTGCTGAGAGAACACATGTGTTGCATACTCTGCTGAGAAGGTGAGAAGTTTGTTTGGGATGACGATTGTAAGAAGGAGTTTGATGATATTAAGGAGAATGCGGCCATTTCACTTAAACCTTTTGACATCAAGGACCCTCGCATTGTGAACACCAATGGCAGCCAGCATGGTTTAGGAGCAGTGTTGTTAGAAAGAAGAAATGGGAAGGATGAAGTTGAGGCATTTGCCAGTTGAAGTCTTAGCGGAGTAGAGGCATCCTATTTGGTGGTAGAATGAGAAGCAATGACATGTTGTTTGAGGCGTAGACCATTTTTGATATATATATATTTGTGGGCCCTGAATTTGAGGTGCGGTTGGACCATAAGCATTTGTTTGATCTATTTACTACAAAGGAGGTAGGAAGGTCCTCACAGAGAATTGCTAAGTGGCAGTACAGATTGTAGGATTATTGCTATAAGATGGTCTATATCCCTGGAGTTAAGACTGTATTGGCTGACTGACTATTGAGATTGTCATTGGAATGTAATGAACAGAAGGATTACACATCATTCAAGGAGGATGATGAAGTTGTGGTTAATAAGTTGTCAAGCATAACTTAGGAAGATGTTTCGGAGTCTGATCGTTAATGGCACCAAATGATTTGCACTACCACACCTATGACACAAGAGGTTCTTTGATTTAGCTCTGGGGTTCTTACTAAATGTAGTACCTAGTTCAGCAACAACCTTCTTGGTTGACTGTGAGGAAGACATTTAAGCCATGTGTAAGACACAGCAAATTCAATAGCTTTTTGCAAGGTCAAATTTGGAGTAGTATGTAAAACTTCTTGCACTTTCCTATTGTTAGCATTCATGACTATTTGATCTCAAATGAGCTCATCCTCACAGTCTCTATACTCACACGTGCCCGCTAAAACTTTCCACCGGTTATCCCGGTAACTGAATACGTCTGTAAAATGTATGTCTCTCCAATATTTCATTCTCATGAGGTTTAAACCTTACATATAACATTTTATAAATTTATAAAAATTTATAAAAAAAACAAAAAAAACAGATGCATAATCATCTTCAACATCCCCTTCACACATCACAGACAGTCGAGGTAGATTTTTTTATGTTTCCTTCCTGCTGGACCCAAATAATGTTCCAATAAGGCAAACCTCTTTTTTTGAGTAAAGTAATTTCCATTAATAGCATCAAGATATGCTTCAAAACCGTCCTTCCACTGTTCCCAATCCATGGACTTGGAAGGAAAGAGGGATGAGCAACTATGTTCTGCTACATTGTACACACTCTGCTGTTAATCTGCTCGACGGTAATATTATATGCAATAGTTTTCCCTTAGTAGTTGAAAATGTGCACATGTAATAATTCATTTCCGCTGTGTTTTCATGTATCTGCCATATGCTTTGTCTGAACACAGGAGTCCATATCACTGAAATGACATGCACTACAATTCCAGGGTCCACATCACTGTTGTCCGGGTGCAACAGGCTTCCCCGCCCCCCGCCCGCCCCGACATTGTGCAGCAGCCCGGGCCCCCGCCCGGCCCGTCCCCCGCCTGCTCCGACCCCCGCCTGCCCCGAACCCCGCCTGCCCCGACATGGGTTCCCTTACCTGAGCCGCCGCTCCTCCCGCCTGTCCGCTGCTCGCACCGCCGCTGGCCTGTCCGCTGCTCCTCACGTCACAGCTCCTCCCCCGCGCCATGTCCGCCGCTCCCCTACCTCAGCCGCCACTCCTCCAGCCTGTCCGCTGCTCACCCTGCCGCTGGCCTGTCCGCTGCTCCTCACGTCACCGCTCCTCCCCCGCGCCATGTCCGCCGCTCCTCGTCACGCTCCTGGATGCCGCTCCTCCCCGCGCTCCTGACGTGAGCATGCACGTCGCGGCCGGCGCTACTTCGGAGGGACTACTTTTTTTTTTACTGTAAATTTTTTAAATCACGTTTTTTATTTTTTTATTTATATAGCCTATAACCATCTACACACCCTGACAATTCCAACGGTGTATCGGGTGTGTGGATTGGCACTGTGGTTCCCGAGTTTACCCGCCTCAAAGGCTGAAAGTTCTTTATTATAGTAGTATAGATATAATAATCATGTTTATAAATATATAGATATTAGTTAGTTCTGCTTAACAAATGTACATATTACTTGTGGTTAAATTCCATGTTTAACATTTATATAGGTCTGTGCATAAATAAGTAATTTGTTATCATGACTATTAATCAATAATTGCTGCACTATTAAATAAAAAACAAATAATAAGATATAAAAACAAATACATTCACTTAAAGTACAGCAACACATGAAAGTCTGAGTTTATTATATACAACTTAAATCTAGGGATACTACCTTACTTATAAATATATACCTTCCATGTACTTATGTATCTTTATATTTATTACTTTACTCCTAATTCAGCATCTCCAATGCAAAACCTAATATCCCACCATATACCTCTCTCAATATATCCTCTTCCTCCACTCTTGGGAGAATATTTACAAGGAAATGGTGCAAGGGTGCCCGTGTTGTAAGGAATGATTGTTTATGTGCAGAAAGGAACAAATTCCTGCACATAAACAATCTTTAACCGCATGCGTGCGGGCGGAATTCCGCCCGCACGCTGAGAATCTGTAAAGTGCACTTTACATGACGAGCTGGGCTCGTCATGAGCGTGCGAGGAGGCTACCTCATGACGAGCCCAGCTCGTCATGAGCGTCGAAGGGGTTAAAGGCAATTTGCTCTTTCTATGTGTGCTGCAGTATGCAGCACACATAGAAAGAGTAAAAACTAGGAGAAATAAAAGTATTTCTCCTTGTTACACCAATCTAACCCCTGCTATTCAGAGGCATTAGTTTTTGGTGCTGCCTCAGATTTACAGATCCTTGTAAATCTGTGGCAGCGTCAAAAAGCAATGGGTGCTGTGGTGTAAAACACCCACAGCAACACACATTGCATGCCCCTTTCATGCAGATACCTGCACAAAAGGGGACGATATTTACAAAGCGGAATTAAGCCACTTTGTAAATATGGAGCAGGGCATTGGTGCCACCGGAACGTCGGAAAAAATGACGTTCCGGTGGCGCAATCTCGTTCTAAATAGGTCCCTCTGACTCATCCCAAACCTCACTCTACTATTCTCTCCAATGCATTGCCTTATTTCTCACCCTATAGCTCTCTCAAAATATCCTCTTCCTCCACTCTCCGACTCATCTCAAACCCCATTCTGCTATTATGATCCCCAAAATAACCCTTTCTAGACTCTTTCCTCCTCTACCCCTCCTTTTATCATCTCAAACTTCTTTTTCTATTAAGATCTCACAAACAATCCTTTCTAAACCCTTCTCTCTGACTCTTTCCCCTCCCTTCCACTCATCCCAAACCACCTCTCCCTGCAATGATCTCCAAATAAACACTTTCTATACCCCTCCCTCTTCTATCCCTCCACAATCCTTTTCAATCCAACTAACAGACTCCCATGTCCATCGCTCAAATTAATTTCATATTTTTTCTATAGTGATTCACCACTAATCCTGTTTGGATTTCGGAGTAGCGTTCTACTCGCCAAAAAGTGCTTAGACGCCTCATTAGTGGTATCAAGTGCTATATAAATGCAAACCCTTCCCTCTTCTATCTCTCCACTATCCTTTTTCAAACTGGGTAGTAAACGCTATATAAATGCAATTACGTTTACAATATTAACAGGATGGTGAGTACACTAGAAGAAAGTAAGGTATTTTCCACCATAGACTTATCTAACGCATATCTTTAAAAAGTACATCATCCAGCAGACATTTAACATGGCTGGAATAGAACGAGTAACACTATTCCAGGAACATATTTTGGTGTGCGGCAAAGACAAGGCAAACTGTGAGAAATTGTTAAGTGAAGTTTTAAAGAGATTAAGAGGCATATTATCAAGGAACAGCGTTTAAATTATCGCCGTTTTGGCGGCAGGAAACTGCTGCTAAAACGGCCATAATGGACTTGGTAATATGCTGTAGAGAATACCAATAGTAGCCCATGTTAACATCAGAACATGGGCTTCTATTGGAATTCTCAAGGGCATATTATCAAGCCCATTATCGCCGCTTTAGCGGCAGTTTCTGCCACCAAACGGCGATAATTTTAATGCCGTTCCTTGATAATATGCCCCAGAGAGAGTCTGGTATTACCATTTGTTGATTTGGACTAACTGAGGTGGAATATTTGGGTCATTGCATTAATGGTGAGGGTATAAAGCCTAAGTTGCAATTACTCATAGCCATCAATATTTTTCTGAAAAGACTAATGCTATGAAAGCATTGTTGAAGAAAGGCGAGAAGCCTACATAAACTGAGGGATTTCAAGAATCATTTATGGAAGTTAAGAAAAGCATAATTGATGCACTAATATTGAAATCAGTGACACAGTGAGCATAGGCCCATGTTTGTGCATACCGATGCCACTTACTGAGGCATATCAAACAAGGTGATTGCAATAAGTCTAAACAATGACAATCACTTGGTAGTATTCCAACCCATCAGCATTTTTACCCACCATGCCACCTCAGTTTGGACCAAGTCTTATGTAAATCAGACTACACCCTGCTCCAATAGGAACATTTCAGGGAGGACCTGGCCTGGCAGTTTGGGCTGAACTGTTCCTATTGGAGTACGGTTAAGATAAATTTGCACATGGCTGGGCCTAAAGTGAGGTGGCATGGTGGGTACAAGAACAATGGGATGGAGTGCTGTCCTGAGCAGTTACCAATGATTAGACTTAGAGCAAAAGTTCCTCTCATCACCTTTTGTGATCCCCAATCAGAGTGAAACCGATCTTGGGTTTGTTGTTTTTTGGTCCAGGGAGGACCTAGCCTGTCAGTTCAGGATGCACTGTTCCTATTGGGGCAGAACCAAGACTGATTTGCATATGGCTAGGCCCAAACTGAGGTAGCATGGTGGGCACAAGAATGATGGGTTGTAATGCTACTCCGAGCGATTGCCAGTCTCTTTGTGCATTTGATGCAGCTGGAGTCATTGATAGCTTGCATGCTATCAAGGGGCCTGGAGTCAAGTCCATATGGCTGTCCTCCATTGGTTTGCATCCGTTGTGGAAGGTTATTGCTTAAATCCCTGCACCCTCACTACCATCTTCTGTCTGATTTGTTTTATATTAATCTTGAAGATGTGGTGTGTAAGGGGGCTTTCAGCTCTTTCCACATGGAACCACCCTACTTGGACTAACTATGGGACCGTTGTAGGTCTGGCATATTTGTACCTCTGTAGACCCGCTCTCTGGATGTGTAGTGGAATATATTGCCTTCATTGCCTGATGTGTCTGGATACCAGGTTACTAGTAGTTCACTGGCTAATGATTTGCACTGGGGCTCTGTGATTTCATTGAAAATGAGGATTACCCGGTGGAGAGCTGTGGTACAAGGACAATGAAGTTGGTGTGTCTTCACCTTTGGCCGCTATCTTGCTCCACTCACTGTTCTTTAAAGCAATTTATGAGACAGTGAGCTTATTGTTCAAAGCTTTCCATTGATCTGACTTTTATTTGATAGCTTGTTTCCTTCATATCACCTTAATTATGTTTCTGGTCTATTTTCTTTCATTCTATGTGTTTTTAAGCTCCACGCATTCATTCATTCTATTACATATATTGTGCACCGCTTCAGTGTAAACAGCATAAATACTGACAAATTTGTTTAGGAAAATGTACCAGTCCATAGCACATGACATACTACAAACGTTATTGCACTATATCTACCATAAAACACTACAGCTATGTTCATTCAATATGACCTCACACCACACCTCATAGAAAGCAGAATCCATGAGTTATCGTGCTTCATAAAATGTTTTTTTTCTCTTGACTTGACAAAAAGATACATCATCAGACCACTCAGCATTAGTATTAATATACAACACATTATACAACACCATACAACCCCATTCTCATAAAACATCACACCCAACACAGTTTTCCCTTAAAAATATTCCACCAAACATACCACATCACACCACACCACATTATTAACCTCCACCTTCCGTGATCCCATACCACACTATGCTCATTATATCACACATACAGCCCCAAACTGGCAACACAGCATTCTATTTCAGAAGACCCCATCAGGATATATGATGCAGGTATGAAACAGCAAACACCTCCCTGCACATAACACATTATAGCGCTGCACATAAAAAAACATTCACCAAACACACCATACCACTTCACCTATTAATACACCTCAACACACTGCAAATTACAACACCATATTGTTCCACCAAATCCACACCTAAATGCAATCTACAACACACTGATACTAAACTCTCATTCCATAACGCAACACCCACCTCCACATGGGGCCACACCTCATCATCTCACACCCCACACCACCAGCCCATACCACCACCAGCATCCAACTCACCAACCACCAACTTAAACACTCTTGCAAAGTGTTACACTCATTCTCAGCATCCAAAACCATGCCACACATACCTCATTACACTTACCATCTCATACAATATAAATCGTGACACCATTCCGACTCTTTTTTCAACAGTTTCAACTGACAATAAAACAACACAGCAGGCTTCACCACAATGCATCAGACCACTTCTTGATACTAGGCATCACGTCGCCATCCAGTTATAATCCCAGAACCATAAAATATAATAAGTTTGCACAACACAACTGGCTGGTCTCCCAACTCCCACCTCATACTATACTGACCCAACGATTATATAACCTGTTGGACACCACTTCGAGTCTTGAAAAAAGGGCTAAATATATTATTATTTCTTGTACTGCAGTGAAACAAATCCAGAGATATCAAGTACCTAGAAAGATATTAGCACGGCAGGTGAAAAGGTCGGATTCACTTTCTCATGATATTTTCAATTCTTTATTTAAGTCCTTGCAACATGACTGGCAGGGGTGCAGGCTTACAGCAACTGCTTGCTCCTTCAAACTAACATTCCACTACCTCTTGGCATCTAACATCATTTATCATTCCTGAAGGGCTTTCCGAATTAAGAGGATGCCGTTTGGGTAAGCCTGGGCGTTGGCTGTTTTTCAGCGATTGATGGACACAATGTTTAAAGGAGTGGGTGGAGTAACTTGTTTCCAAGAAGATTCACTAGTGTTTGCGGAGGACAAAGCTAGTCATGACAGAAAGTTGGCCCAGGCATTAACCATTCTGGAGAAGAAGGGTGTTACTTTAAAATTTGAGTAATGCAAGTGGAGAGTGTGGATTACCTTAGGCACAAATTGTCTGAAAAGGGTGTAGAGGCAAAGGAGAACTTGATGCAAGCCATTATTGAAGCTCCTGTACTGGAAGGCAAGGATCAGTTGTGCTCCTTCATGGGGCTCCTGGAATTTTATGCATGTTTCATTCCAAGGTGTGCTGAGAGAACACATGTGTTGCATACTCTGCTGAGAAGGTGAGAAGTTTGTTTGGGATGACGATTGTAAGAAGAGTTTGATGATATTAAGGAGAATGCGGCCATTTCACTTAAACCTTTTGACATCAAGGACCCTAGCATTGTGAACACCAATGGCAGCCAGCATGGTTTAGGAGCAGTGTTGTTAGAAAGAAGAAATGGGAAGGATGAAGTTGAGGCATTTGCCAGTTGAAGTCTTAGCGGAGTAGAGGCATCCTATTTGGTGGTAGAATGAGAAGCAATGACATGTTGTTTGAGGCGTAGACCATTTTTGATATATATATATTTGTCGGGCCCTAAATTTGAGGTGCGGTTGGACCATAAGCATTTGTTTGATCTATTTACTACAAAGGAGGTAGGAAGGTCCTCACAGAGAATTGCTAAGTGGCAGTACAGATTGTAGGATTATTGCTATTAGATGGTATATATCCCTGGAGTTAAGACTGTATTGGCTGACTGACTATTGAGATTGTCATTGGAATGTAATGAACAGAAGGATTACACATCATTCAAGGAGGATGATGAAGTTGTGGTTTATAATTTGTCAAGCATAACTTAGGAAGATGTTTCGGAGTCTGATCGTTAATGGCACCAAATGATTTGCACTACCACACCTATGACACAAGAGGTTCTTTGATTTAGCTCTGGGGTTCTTACTAAATGTAGTACCTAGTTCAGCAACAACCTTCTTGGTTGACTGTGAGGAAGACATTTAAGCCATGTGTAAGACACTGCAAATTCAATAGCTTTTTGCAAGGTCAAATTTGGAGTAGTATGTAAAACTTCTTGCACTTTCCTATTGTTAGCATTCATGACTATTTGATCTCAAATGAGCTCATCCTCACAGTCTCTATACTCACACGTGCCCGCTAAAACTTTCCACCGGTTCTCCCGGTAACTGAATACGTCTGTAAAATGTATGTCTCTCCAATATTTCATTCTCATGAGGTTTAAACCTTACATATAACATTTTATAAATTTATAAAAATTTATAAAAAAAACAAAAAAAACAGATGCATAATCATCTTCAACATCCCCTTCACACATCACAGACAGTCGAGGTAGATTTTTTTATGTTTTCCTTCCTGCTGGACCCAAATAATGTTCCAATAAGGCAAACCTCTTTTTGTGAGTAAAGTAATTTCCATTAATAGCATCAAGATATGCTTCAAAACCGTCCTTCCACTGTTCCCAATCCATGGACTTGGAAGGAAAGAGGGATGAGCAACTATGTTCTGCTACATTGTACACACTCTGCTGTTAATCTGCTCGACGGTAATATTATATGCAATAGTTTTCCCTTAGTAGTTGAAAATGTGCACATGTAATAATTCATTTCCGCTGTGTTTTCATGTATCTGCCATATGCTTTGTCTGAACACAGGAGTCCATATCACTGAAATGACATGCACTACAATTCCAGGGTCCACATCACTGTTGTAGAAGACAAATATGCAGCATTATCTCAATGCTTTACGCCCAATATTCATGTGTCAATGTACCTATTCCACAGTTTACTATTAAGGTCGCGCTTGTTATTTCCTTGCTCACCTGATTATTGGAAGAGGCTCTGACATCGCCGTAATCGCGCCGTGAGGGGAACGGCATTCAGCATTCTTGACGAACGCCGTGAGGGGAACGGCCATCACTCTCACTAACTCTGGGCAAGAACTACATTACCCAGAGGACCTATCCCAGGCGCATGGCAGCAGCGTCATCAGGCGGCGCCTGGGCTACTAAAGAGCAGCCGGTGCCCCGCAGCGCGGGACGCGCGCGGGTGGGCGCCGGACTAAGCCCGGGCAAAGGGCGGGCCCTCAGCGGCCCTCAGAGGCCAGAAGAGGCTGGGCTGGGTTTACACTCTAACACGTTTCCAAGGACCTTTTGTTTGTATTTTTTTCCTAGCCTACCATGGCTCTGAACCTTGAAAAACTTGTACCCGTGAAGGCAGGGGGAATTAGTAAAGCTATATTAGATAGCTACTTTACAAAGGTTGCTCCAGATATAGAAAGGGAGAGTACATTGGCTGAGCGCCGGGCTGAGCGACGTCGCTCTGTTGAATGTATGAAAAATAGACCTCCCTTGGACCTTTTGAAACAAACCACTCCACTTGATGTAAGCTCCCATATTGAAAATGAGGATCCTCTATCTATAGATAGCGTTCCTATGCTCTTGCGAGATATATCCCCTCTACTTGATATGTCCAACGACCTGTATACGAACGTTATATCTCTTCCTAGTAATTCTACCATAGGATCAGATGTGGCAGTTGAGCCACCTTTACTAGTAGTTGAGACTATCAAAAAGAAGGCCAAGAAACAAGTGATGCCCAAAGTTCATGGTCCACCACCAAGTAAAAGAAGAAAGAGGTTTGGTTATCCGCAAAGAAGCAAGATTAGTCATTCCGACTTTGGTAAAACCACAAAGGCTATTGTAACAACTGTTTAAATTGGTGGTAAGTGATCAAGATGTCACGACCCTGCTGATCGCACTGCTTAGTTTTAAAGTATTTCCTCCTATGCTGTTTAATGCAATGATTTTGTATATCACAATTATAATTGGTTGTTACTTAAATTTCACATTTATTTAAATCATTGTTTTTAGTTAACAGTAACCAGTTGGTTTTCACTTTCACTGTTACATGAATTACAATATTATATTTCAATAAAACCTCAGTTACACTCATAAAGTTTAGAGTACATATTCATAATACAACAACAATCGTCACTTGTTGAATAGGTTGGCCCGATGCATTTCGGGACCCATGTCCCTTCTGCAGGGGCCTCTGTAAAAAATGATATACAAAAAACAATTGTAACTTTCTATATTTTGTCATTCACGTATTTTACATTAAGCCATTACTCAGTCCTGAGTACACCACCATTATAATCTTATTAACAAAGCACAACATTCTGATTCATTAATAATTACATGTCAAATGATATTTCAGATATTCATATTACATTAATGCCATGTATCACACGCAGGAGTCTAACTCCTAATCCTGTTGCATTTAAATGATACTTTTACATGAACCATGCTGATGAAAAAAGCTGTAAACGTTCTAGCAGCTAAAACTGTTTCTTATCATTAGCGTAAATCTGTGTCACATGTGGGGATGAATTGTACTGGACATGCTCTGAATTGCATTTTTACCAATGAAATAAACAACCATAACCACTCAAAATGTTGTTGTTCCTTGAGTTTTGTGTACGTGTAACTTGTTCACGAGGTACCGCTAATGGAAAATGAGGAATTGAGTGTTAAAAACCACTTTTGTATAAGGGTGTTTTTAAACAATGCGCTAGAAAACGAAAAACGAAAAAAAGTGCTGTTACCTGCTGTTTCTGATCTATTGCAGCATCTCTAAAAGAAACAGCAAACATTGCTCGTATTAGCGATCAAGGTGATACCGAACTGGAATCTAGAAATTAACGTATTCTGATCGCCTCACGCCCTTATCAGAGCGCTTACCTTAAAAGTTCTCGACGGTGTTGGATAGTAGCGTGGTGGTTTTCCGCGTTATTACCGGATTTCTGCCTAATGTCGACCCGCGCTTACTGACGTTTTATGTGTTGGCGTTTAGGGTGCGCCAAACTTCCGCATTAGAAATAAAAAGGGGCTCAAAAACTGTTTCGGCCATATTGAAGTGCCACGGTAAACGAGGAATGAATGAGTTTGAAAAAGTTTGAATTCATATTTATGGAAGGGATATACGTGGCAGCTTGAGGTTATAGTGTGGATTGAAAAATATGACAACCTAAAAAACGAGTGAAACATAATGTAAAAAATTGACAGATTGGAATGTAAAGCAGCTGAAAATTCAATGGTATGGGTGCTGTAACCCGAAAAACTATTCCCTGGTACATTGTGAAGTATGTGCATGATTGTTGGTGTTTAACTTAAGGCTTTTCCCTAAGACCTTTACAGGGTGTCACTAATATTTCATCAATGTGGGCATGACCCATCGCTCACAGATGTTCGAAATTGACAATGTTGACATAAATAAAACTTAGAGATATCCATACATAAATCAATCATAAATCATTACGCGTCATTTATGGTACATTGTTGACAATTGCACGATTTTATAAAAAGCATCCTAAATCCAACTTATCATTGAGACCCAAAGGTTCCATGGTTTGAAATGTTGTGATTAACATTACTTCCCTTTGGGATAAGACCTTCCGACTGTCTGACCCTTCTCTGTTTTCTATTTTTTCCACTGCCATAAAACGTACTTGGGTGATGTTATGTTTCTGGGTTAACCAATGTGCTGCCAAATTTGACTTGGTGTTTTGATTGCGTATCATGCTTTTATGTTCGCCTATTCTAATTTTAAGCTTTCTTTCGGTTTTCCCTATGTACATCAAGCCACAAGGGTATTTTATACAGTAAATTACAAAACTAGAGTTGCAGTCAGCTGTAAATTTCAAGTTTATTTTCTCACCGGTTCTGGGGTGAGTTACAAAGTCTTGTTGCATGACGTTGTTGCAGTGTACACAGTTGTTGCATTTACGCATTCCTTTGTGGTTGATTTGTTCTGATTTTGTCGTGATTTTGAGTTGTTCTTGTAAATTTCTGCTTCTTGTATAGGCAAATATGGGTTTTAACTGGAAGATGTTATTAAAGTCTTCATCATTCTGGAGTAGTTCCCATCTTTTTATAATGATTTTTCTGATGTTGATAGCTCTGGTTGAAAACTTAGATACAAATACGTTTCGGGTGGTGGTGGTGAGTTGCTTCTTATTTTTTAATAGTGTCTCCCGGTTAATGACTTTGACTCTTGTTTCTGCCTTTTCTATACATTTCGAGGGATATCCTCTTTCTTTAAACTTCTTTTTCAGTCGGTGTAGATCCTCTTCATGGGCTTCAAGTGTAGAACAAATTCTTTTGCTTCGTAACATCTTAGAAAATGGTAAGTTTTCAATGAGTTTTGGAGAGTGGAAACTTTGGTACAATAAAGTATTATTGCGGTCAGTTGGTTTTACAAATGTTTGAGTTGCTAACTCTGATGCCCTTCTTGTAATCTTTACATCCAAAAATGAGATTTCTTGCTCACTTATCAGGTGTGTGAATTTGATTCTTGGGTTTCTTTCGTTCAATTCTTGTATGTGGTGTTCCAACTCTTGTTGTGAACCGTTCCAGATAAGGAAAATATCATCTATGAATCTTTTATATAGTACAAGATTTGCTTGCCATTTAGTGTCTGATAGAATGTATTGTTCCTCAAATTGAGCCATGAAAATATTCGCATAGGTTGGGGCTCCCCCAAATCCCATGCTTGTTCCACTGATTTGAAGAAAAAACTCTTCATTGAATTTAAAGTAACTATGTTGAAGACAAAATGTTAGTAATTCGAGTAACAGGATCTTGTTAGCTCCCAGATCTTCTAGTTTTAATAGTGTCCATTCTGTTGCTTCAATGCCTTCCTTTAAGGGAATTGACGTGTACAAGGCAGTGACGTCTATGGTGCACATCATCCATTGTTGACTTCGTGTTAAATCCAAATTGTTCAAATGATTCAAGAAGTCTGTTGTGTCTTTAATATTGGTTTTCCAATGGAGCACACATTTTTGCAGAAAAAAATCAATGTATTTACCCAAAGGTTCAAAAAGTGATCCTACTCCTGAGACGATCGGTCTGAAGGGTGGATCATTTAAATTTTTATGTACTTTAGGTAACATGTACATGTGCGGCCTCTTCGGGTTTTGTTTAGTTAGAAATTGTTCTGTTTTATTGGATATCCAATCCATGTCACGAGCGTGTTGTAAGATTTTTTCTAGAGTGTTGGCAATTTTCTGTGTTGGATCCTTATCCAAATGTAAACACGTGGTTTCATCAGCCAGATGTTCTTTGACTTTAATATTCTAATATTCTGTGTCCATTATAACGAGTGCTCCCCCTTTGTCAGCTCGTTGAAACGTAAGTTCTTTTTGGTTAGCCAGTTGTCGTAGTATTCTCTTTTCTTGTTTTGAAAAATTAGGTGTCCTCCTTGTTGAAAAATCCAGTTTCTGAATGTCTAGGGATACTAATTTCTCAAATAGGTCAATGGTTTTATGGGATACAGGAGCAACAAATGTGCTCTTTGGTTTAAATTCAATGTATTCTTTCGGTGCTGGTTGTTCACCATCTGTCATGACGTTTGAGAAAAAATGTCTTAATCTGATGTTCCTTAGAAATTTGTACAAGGCGATTTCGGTCTCAGCTAGGTTGGATTGATATGTTGGAACAAAGGATGTGCCTTTGTTCAAAACTTTCATTTGTTGATTGGTGAGCTGGGTTGAAGAAATATTTATTACTATGTTCTCCCGCTCCTTGTGCTGGGTTTGGTTTTTTCTTTTTCTTTTTCCTCTCCTGATTTTTGTAGGTGTCCGCTTTGTTTGGTTGTTGGATCTGGTGGTTTTGTGGGTTGTTGACCCTGTTCTAAAAAAGCCCCAGTTGATGTTGTGGCTTGTTGCGTAGTAGATGTATTAGGTAAGTCGCTCGGTGAAACGGTTGTTTCTTTTCTTTGAACTGGTACCCTTGATGAAGAGATGTCTCCGTCTGAGACTACGCTTTCGTCTGATGAGGCGAATTGTTTTTTTGATGTAGGTCGACGTTGTGCATACATTTCTGCCCATGTATATACTTCATTTAGGCGATAATCAATCGTATCACGTTTAAATTTTCTAAGTTTTCTTTCTTGTAGATCTTTTTCATTATTTTCCAATTTATTGTTGATTGTTTCCAATTCATTTGCCCACTCTTCTGTTTCCATTCGTTTGGACAAATCTCTCTGCAGATTGAAGATTTCTTCTTCTAATTCCTTAATTGTTTTTGACAGTTCTTCCACAATCAATAAAATGAGATCTAAAGAGCATTTATTTAATACCGCGTACCATTTGTCCATAAAAGTTTTGTTATGTTGTAGTCGGAAAAGAAGGGGTTTAATCGCAAGTCTTAGGCCTCTGGGAATGCGTTGATGTTTATGGTATTGAATCAGAGTAGTCGCGTGTAGTCTTTGATTAAGTTCGCGACGCATGGTGAATTCCAAGTGTTTTAGTTGTTGAATGGTGGAGCCTTGGTGGGACTCAAAAGTTTTCGTGGCTTTAATTAAAGCATAGATCTCTGTGGCTTGTTCTGATGTATACGTTTTCGTATCAGCGCGATTTTCAGTGGTACCTGCTATACTGTCGAATGACGCCATTATTTAAGTGGTTGGGTGCTCTGGCCAGTGTGGGCAGTGACTGAAGTTAATATTAACTGAAAGTTGAGATTGGACCTAGGCACTCCGATGAATCAATGTTCTCGTGATTGATAAATGTTAGTAAAGATTTGATCCTCCTTTAGCGTGCTGATCAGTAACTGTGGGCTGCCTGTCCCTCAGGTTGTAAAATTATTTAAATTGGTGGTACGTGATCAAGATGTCACGACCCTGCTGATCGCACTGCTTAGTTTTAAAGTATTTCCTCCTATGCTGTTTAATGCAATGATTTTGTATATCACACTTATAATTGGTTACTTAAATTTCACATTTATTTAAATCATTGTTTTTAGTTCACAGTAACCAGTTGGTTTTCACTTTCACTGTTACATGAATTACAATATTATATTTCAATAAAACCTCAGTTACACTCATAAAGTTTAGAGTACATATTCATAATACAACAACAATCGTCACTTGTTGAATAGGTTGGCCCGATGCATTTCGGGACCCATGTCCCTTCTTCAGGGGCCTCTGTAAAAAATCATATACAAAAAACAATTGTAACTTTCTATATTTTGTCATTCACGTATTTTACATTAAGCCATTACTCAGTCCTGAGTACACCACCATTATAATCTTATTAACAAAGCACAACATTCTGATTCATTAATAATTACATGTCAAATGATATTTCAGATATTCATATTACATTAATGCCATGTATCACACGCAGGAGTCTAACTCCTAATCCTGTTGCATTTAAATGATACTTTTACATGAACCATGCTGATGAAAAGAAAGAGGATATCCCTCGAAATGTATAGAAAAGGCAGAAACAAGAGTCAAAGTCATTAACCGGGAGACACTATTAAAAAATAAGAAGCAACTCACCACCACCACCCGAAACGTATTTGTATCTAAGTTTTCAACCAGAGCTATCAACATCAGAAAAATCATTATAAAAAGATGGGAACTACTCCAGAATGATGAAGACTTTAATAACATATTCCAGTTAAAACCCATATTTGCCTATACAAGAAGCAGAAATTTACAAGAACAACTCAAAATCACGACAAAATCAGAACAAATCAACCACAAAGGAATGCGTAAATGCAACAACTGTGTACACTGCAACAACGTCATGCAACAAGACTTTGTAACTCACCCCAGAACCGGTGAGAAAATAAACTTGAAATTTACAGCTGACTGCAACTCTAGTTTTGTAATTTACTGTATAAAATACCCTTGTGGCTTGATGTACATAGGGAAAACCGAAAGAAAGCTTAAAATTAGAATAGGCGAACATAAAAGCATGATACGCAATCAAAACACCAAGTCAAATTTGGCAGCACATTGGTTAACCCAGAAACATAACATCACCCAAGTACCTTTTATGGCAGTGGAAAAAATAGTAAACAGAGAAGGGTCAGACAGTCGGAAGGTCTTATCCCAAAGGGAAGTAATGTTAATCAAAAAATTTCAAACCATGGAACCTTTGGGTCTCAATGATAAGTTGGATTTAGGATGCTTTTTATAAAATTGTGCAATTGTCAACAATGTACCATAAATGACGCGTAATGATTTATGATTGATTTATGTATGGATATCTCTAAGTTTTATTTATGTCAACATTGTCAATTTCGAACATCTGTGAGCGATGGGTCATGCCCACATTGATGTACAGTATTCAAATATTAGTGACACCCTGTAAAGGTCTTAGGGAAAAGCCTTAAGTTAAACACCAACAATCATGCATATACTTCACAATGTACCAGGGAATAGTTTTTCGGGTTACAGCACCCATACCATTGAATTTTCAGCTGCTTTACATTCCAATCTGTCAATTTTTTACATTATGTTTCACTCGTTTTTTAGGTTGTCATATTTTTCAATCCACACTATAACCTCAAGCTGCCACGTATATCCCTTCCATAAATATGAATTCAAACTTTTTCAAACTCATTCATTCCTTGTTTACCGTGGCACCTCAATATGGCCGAAACAGTTTTTGAGCCCCTTTTTATTTCTAATGCGGAAGTTTGGCGCACCCTAAACGCCAACACATAAAACGTCAGTAAGCGCGGGTCGACATTAGGCGGAAATCCGGTAATAACGCGGAAAACCACCACGCTACTATCCAACACCGTCGAGAACTTTTAAGGTAAGCGCTCTGATAAGGGCGTGAGGTGATCAGAATACGTTAATTTCTAGATTCCAGTTCGGTATCACCTTGATCGCTAATACGAGCAATGTTTGCTGTTTCTTTTAGAGATGCTGCAATAGATCAGAAACAGCAGGTAACAGCACGTTTTTTTCGTTTTTCGTTTTTTAGCGCATTGTTTAAAAACACCCTTATACAAAAGTGGTTTTTAACACTCAATTCTTCATTTTCCATTAGCGGTACCTCGTGAACAAGTTACACGTACACAAAACTCAAGGAACAACAACATTGTGAGTGGTTATGGTTGTTTATTTCATTGTTAAAAATGCAATTCAGAGCGTGTCCAGCACAATTCATCCCCACAGTTAATGTGACAAAGATTTACGCTAATGATAAGAAACAGTTTTAGCTGCTAGAACGTTTACAGCTTTTTTCATCAGCATGGTTCATGTAAAAGTATCATTTAAATGCAACAGGATTAGGAGTTAGACTCCTGCGTGTGATACATGGCATTAATGTAATATGAATATCTGAAATATCATTTGACATGTAATTATTAATGAATCAGAATGTTGTGCTTTGTTAATAAGATTATAATGGTGGTGTACTCAGGACTGAGTAATGGCTTAATGTAAAATACGTGAATGACAAAATATAGAAAGTTACAATTGTTTTTTGTATATGATTTTTTACAGAGGCCCCTGAAGAAGGGACATGGGTCCCGAAATGCATCGGGCCAACCTATTCAACAAGTGACGATTGTTGTTGTATTATGAATATGTACTCTAAACTTTATGAGTGTAACTGAGGTTTTATTGAAATATAATATTGTAATTCATGTAACAGTGAAAGTGAAAACCAACTGGTTACTGTGAACTAAAAACAATGATTTAAATAAATGTGAAATTTAAGTAACAACCAATTATAAGTGTGATATACAAAATCATTGCATTAAACAGCATAGGAGGAAATACTTTAAAACTAAGCAGTGCGATCAGCAGGGTCGTGACATCTTGATCACGTACCACCAATTTAAATAATTTTACAACCTGAGGGACAGGCAGCCCACAGTTACTGATCAGCACGCTAAAGGAGGATCAAATCTTTACTAACATTTATCAATCACGAGAACATTGATTCATCGGAGTGCCTAGGGCCAATCTCAACTTTCAGTTATTGTAACAACTGTGCCAACTTCAAAGGCCTTTATAACAACTGTGCCAATTTTAACGGCCCCTATAGCAACTGTACCAACTCCAGAAGCCCCTATAATAACTGTATTAACTTCACCAGGTTTAGTCACTCCTTTACATTGCCCGCCAAAGGAAGCACTGTCTGCTGCTCCTTTGGAAAGTATGGAGCATTTAATTAGGTCATTCATACTACCTATAATAGAGAGGCTGAAGACGGTCGAGCAACGGCTAGGGAACTTAGAGCTGGCTATTAGTAATAATGCTGGGTTAATTAAGGACCTTGCGAAGCCGGCGCTGCCCCCCGCAGCCACAGTGCATCTTCCACTCCTGTTGCCCATAAGGGTGCAAACCAAACTAATAAGCCTATAAACTCTAAACAACACAGGGCAATACCCCCCAAATTAGTTCAACAATCGGCACCGCTTGTTGCTAGTGAAGCTCAGAAGGGAGAAAAAAAATCTTGCATAGGACATATGCGAGATGACAGGGGAAGTACTAGCCCCGTTAGGGCAGTGAACCATAGGGGGCGTCAAGTCGAATTACATCCAGAAGCGGTTCCTCTTGTGGTTGTCCTTACGGGAGTCCCTACATTAGCGGATGGTAAGAGGGAAGGGTTCTCTCAGTTAAAAAACAAAACCATTCACTGACTTAGTCAAAACCGACCACTTCCTTATAATATTAATGGCGATATCCTGCATGTCCGGCGACTCCCCTGGTTGGGAAGCAGAGCAAAAGACATAAAGGGGGACCTCATTGTTATCAATTTCAGAGATCCTAGAGCTGTTAGATACATTCTAGATTGGTCTCCAGGGAATGTCGGCAACTCTATCGTTCCCTGTGAATTGATTTATTTTTATCCGAGATCTCTAGTGACCCCTATAATGTACCCTGGAGCTTTACTTTGCCCCCAGACTAACCCTTCTATACCTTTAATAATCGGTATATGACGCATGCATCTAACCCTATGACCTTTGAAAATGTACCTGGGTGGGACACTGTACCATTTAGGAGTTATAGAAACAGAAACAGGAGGATGGACCACTTGTTACCGTTTACCCCGCTGGAAGTTGCAAATAGATTCGATGCCTTCTCGGGCTTCGATGATTGCGATTGACAGACGGGGCCCCCTATCAATATGCTACCCACTACTGACAACCTAGTTGCAAATGCAAAACAAAGCCCCTTAGTAAAAATCTTGGTAACTGAACTAACCACTCAGTCTGCAACTGTCTCATCTCCCGATGATCGACACCCATTGAATTGTGAGCTTGAGCAAGGTGTAGAAGCCAGTTCTTCTGCTACTACTGATCTTCCCGGTTCCTTGGAATGTGAACCAATCAAGCAAGATCTGGTCGTTCCCCAAGTTCAAATCTTATCCTGGAACGTGGCGGGACTTAAGAGTAAATTGCCTATTCCAGAGTGGGGCTCTTTTATGGCTTCGCATGATATTTGTATGTTGCAAGAAACCTGGGCGTTAAAAGAAAGTATAGCCCAGGGTTTTGCAATATACGATATCCTGGCGAGCATGGGTGATAGGGGCAGGCCCTCGGGCGGGTTGTCTCTATGGGTTGGCACGCACCTGGGAGTAAAGGCATCACCAATCTTAACTAACTCATTGGATGTCCAGTGTGTTTTGTTGACCCTGCCTAATGGGCCAAATATTGCTTTGATTAATGAATACTCAAAGCCAGTTAGGCGGGGCCTTGAGTCAGAGGCTGTTGAAACTCTGTTAACCCTCATACAGTCAATTGACCCCTCCACCGTGTTAATTTTGGGTGGAGACTTCAATTGTCATTTTGAGCCCCTCGTGGACCCGAACTTTGGTGACCCGGATGATGTTGATTTGCTTTGGGCCATCCCAGAGCCATTGACTCCTCAGGTCAAGGTATGGACCCCTCTTGTTTTGCAATTGCAGTCATTTGTGTTAGCTACATCATTACGAGCATGCAATGGGAGGGTGGAGCCTGATAGACCAGGGAGAGCCACGTTTAATCGATTAAATCAGACCTCAGTAATCGATTATATCTTCATTGAGGCTAGGCACTGGGACAGGCTGTATGAATTTAGGGTCATTGAAAGGTTTGATAGTGACCATAATGCCCTAGTTCTGTCCCTTACACCGGGGAGCTTTGGATTGAAAGGCTCAACCCCGGCTGAACACTGCGCTACTGTGCCATTAATAATAACAAACTGTAGGCGAAGGGTTAAATGGCCAGACTTACAAGCGTCCACTAGTAAACTTGCTGAATTATATGAGACCATTATTCCTCTCATTGAAGAGATGGGGAAATCTGGCCATTTGGGCAGGGCAACTGAAATACATATTCAATTGGTTGCCATATTAAAAGATATTCTGTACCCTGTGAGAAGGGCAAATCAGCACCGGACCACGATCCTTCGATGGTTTAATACCTCCTGTCGGAAGGCCAAAAAGGCCTTGCTTACAGTAATAAAAACCAATGATAGGGAGGCCATCACGGTGCATCGCACTATATATAAAAAGGCAATCTGTGATGCTAAGAAGGAATGGGACGCCACAATGTGGGAGGAGTTGAGATCTGCACTTAGGTGTAAGGATTCCAAATTATTTTGGTCTATTGTTGCAACTGGACTTAGTGGGCATACCCAGGCGCTTGCCCCCAATATTGCCCCTTCAATCTGGGAAAGCCACTTTGGTGCTCTATATGGCACCTCTGAGCTTGATGGCTCGCCTGTTAGTACTCTTGAACCTCAGCAATCCCAAAGCGTCAACGGGGCTGAAGAGCGTGGATGGTTGACTGTGGTCCCTACATGCCTCGTCCCAGTTGAACTCTTTACCTTGATTGAAGTTGAGACAGCCATAGGTAAATTGCTCCCCAACAAGGCTCCAGGATTGGATAAATTGCCGGGGGACTTGTTTAGGGCACAACCTAAAATCTGGGCCCCTTACTTGGTCGTTCTATTTAATGGCATTTTGCAGGGAGACGACCTGCCCCCTACTTGGCTAAGAGCAGAAATTGTCCCTATTTTAATAAAGGGCTGCCCACTTACCCCCTCTAATTATAGACCCATCAGCTTAATTGATACATCACAAAAGCTGATGGGGAGGGTTATCCTTGACAGGATTCTTGGGTGGATTGTTGAGAATGGGATCTTGTCTATACTCCAGGCAGGGTTTAGGTCAGGCACATCTACCCTAGATCAGATATTTTGCCTGCAGGTCCTGTATTGGAAAACAGCAAAGGTAGAGGGTGGCAGCCTCTACCTTGTGTTTGTGGACCTGCGGGCGGTATTTGATCTGGTTCCACGTGAAAAATTGTGGAAGGTGCTAGCAGACCTGGGACTCCCGCCATATTTATTAGCCGTTCTATCTAGGCTTCACGTAAATAACTTTGCCCAGGTCAGGTGTGGTAGGCATGGCGAACTCACAGATCAATTCCCTGTCCAAAAAGGAGTTCGCCAAGGGTGCGTGTTGGCACCCACACTATTCAGCCTCTACATTAATGGCCTTGTGGAACATTTGAATGGTGTGGTAAACAATGATGCCCCTAAATTGGTTACAGGCAGAGTGCCCGCTCTGATGTTCACAGACGACACTCTGCTGTTGTCTTGAACATCATCGGGCATTCAAAAAACACTTGATGGATTCGTGGAGTTCTGTGAGCTTCGGGGATTAGAAATCAATCTGGGAAAAACAAAGTTTATGATTTTTAACCCCCCTAAGCGGGTACGCCCAAACCCGGTTTTACATGGTACCCCCCTTGAAAGGGTTAAAACATTTGTATATCTGGGTGTCACTCTGACTGAGAACTTTGACTGGAACACGCAGATTGCTAAATCCACACTTAAGTTATCTCAGCTTGCTGGGGGTATTAGCAAAGTTTTTAGGGAGTCAACTTTTAGGCCGGTGTCCCCAGCTCTGGAGATATATTGTCGCCAGGCTAGAACAGCAGCAATTTACGGGGCTGAACTTTGGGGCCACAAGCAGATAATGAATCTCAAAAAGGTAGAGCAGTCTTTTGTGAGAAATTTAGTTGGGTTACCGCCTAGTACGCCTTTGATCCCTCTCAGACTTGATCTTGGCATGGTCCCAATAGAGGAGATCATAAGTGCAAGACCAATTATGTACTGGAAGAGGCTGTGGTCAGTCCCCGAACTGTCCGCGTATAGAGCGGAATTTTCTGATATTTGGTCTCTTCTTATATACAAAAAGATCCCTTGGCTTCAGTATATTCGTACTGCTAGTACCCAGTTAGGTCTTTTGGAACTGTGGGAAACTCCTGAGACTTATTGCCTAGGGATATCAAAGAATGAACTTCTTTCTCATATACGTATACAGAACGTTCAAACGCTATCGAGCTCTGCAACACTGGGTAGGTTGACATCTGAGTTCCTCCTAGTTAAATTAGAATCCAAAACTGAGGAATTCTTGGATTTAATTGAACCCCCGCTTGATCGAAAGCTATATCTCCAGTTAAGGCATGGCACTCTACCTATTAGGTCTTTTACATCTAAATGGCTAAAACCTAATAACGAAGTCTGCCCTGCATGTAGTTATAAAAAGGAGAATGTAACTCATGTATTGTATTTTGCCCTGCCTACTCTGCAATTAGAAAATGTTGGCTGATTCCTATTTGTAAGAATTTGGGATTCTTGCATTTTACACAGGCCTGCAGGATACTGACCTACGATACCCATCCTCCCATTGTGTTTGCTGTTTCTCGTTATTTATTCAGTATGTGGCGTAGGAGGCAAACCTTTGTAACCTAATTGTTGCACTTATTGCTTTTATTTCTCGTACCCAGATAACTTGTAGTTTAATTCTCTTTTAACCTTTTATGACTATTTATTGTTTTATTGTGCTGATGTATTTTATGTGCACATTTATGGTCATTTGACCGAAATAAAGTTATCAATGAATGACTGTTCAGGTGTGCACGTCACTGACGCACAAAAGTAAAATAAGAATTACAGGAGAATTAATAAAATGCCACAGTTTAGTATTAAGGTGTGCGCATCACCGACGCGCAGTGGGAACAATACCTGTTGCACCAGAACCGGATTAAATGTTTGGTAAATTTCAGTGTATACTTGTACTCAAAAAGACATTCGCCCGAGGCACATAGGGGTATGTTTACAATAAAGTGGCGAAGTGTGTAGTTAAGCCAAGAAGGCTAACAACACGCTTCGTCCATTTAGAAACGCAGGGCTGCACCATATTTACTAGAATATGGTGCAGCTCTGTGTTTACCCCTTTGCTGGCGCTAACTTTAGCTGCCTAGCGCCAACACAGGCACCCTTGCATCATAATGCAAGGGGCCTGTGTTGAGGGGAAGATTGTTTATGTGCATGAAGGTCCCTTTCCTACACATAAACAATCTTTAAATGCTTAATGTAGCACACATCGAAGTTGCAAAACAGCAAATGATTGTTTATGTGCAGGAAGGGGGACCTTCTTGCACATAAACAATCATAGGCAATTTGCTGTTTCTATGTGTGCTGCACAAGGAGGCACACATGGAAACAGCAAAAACGGGGAGAAGTAAAGCATTTCTCTTGGTCGTTTAAAACCAGGTTTTCCCTGGTCTTAATTTTGGTACTGCCTCCTATTTACGCTGCCCTTGTAAATAGGTGGCAGCGTCAAAATCAATGGGTGTTGCGGTAGTGAAACACCCACCGCAGCACCCATTGCCCTCCCCTTTCACGATAAATACAGAGTGAAAGGGTCCCTTATTTACAAGGCAGCGTTAAGCGGCTCAACGCTGCCTTGTAAGTAAGGCAAGGTCCTTATTGCCATCACAACGTCACTAAGTTTAATTGTGGTGGTAATAGGGGCTTGTAAATATGCCCCATATTGTTGAATGCTTCAAAATGGCTGCTTCATGCAGTATGACGTTGCGTGGATGGGGAAAAAGCTGGCATGCAGTACATTTATCATGGATTCAATCAAGTTGGCCTCTTCTGTGACGTAGGAGCACTTATTTGCACAGAGAGCCTTCAGCTACAATGTAGATCTGCAAATACACCCAAGAAGCCTCTTGCAGTTATGCCGCGAATAGACTAGGCTGTCTACCGCTCAGTACGTATCCTCAAGATGGCCGCAAAGAAGTGACGCAACTATAATCACTTGCTGGCAGGCAAGCAGCCTACCTCGAAGATCCTCAGCTGCTCCTCTCAAAACAAATGTCCGATGAGGGGGATGTAGCGGGAAGAGCGCCTGTTGCAGAAGGAGCACCACCGACACCCTCAACGCCGGATTGTTGAGAGCACAGGAGCAGCCTGGGCAGGAAAGAAATCCACGAAATAGACAATGCCTTCCTTGAAGTGACTGCTGCACAGTGGGGCCCTCGCCTGTGAACTCATCGCCAGTGAAAAGTGCACACTTGCTCATGGTATTTTCAATTCTCTATTTGAGTCCTTGAAACATGACGGCAGGGGAGCAGGTTTACAGCAACTGCTTGCTTCTTTAAATAAACACTCCACTACCTCAATCAATCAATCAATCAGGGTTTTATAAAGCACGCTACTCACCCGTGAGGGTCTCAAGGCGCTGGGTGCGGGGAGCAGCTCCGGATCAGTCGAAGAGCCAGGTCTTCAGGTCCTTCCTCAACGTATGCAGGGTGGGGAGCGTCTTCTGTTCACAGGGAGCTCGTTCCAGGTCTTGGCTGCGACGTAGAAGAAGGCTCTCCCGCCTGTTCTGTTTCTGTGGATGCGGGGGACGTCTGCCAGGGCGAGGTCGGCGGAGCGTAGGTTCCTCTTAGGTACGTGGAAGGATACTGTGATGCATTCACATTCCATGTCATGCACACACTACTCCAGCCAACAGTAGTCCCTATGGCCCTTCTGGAGCATTAGCTAAAAACGTGACTACCATAATCATGCCACTGTAATGAATGAGCAATCACTTACAGCTAACCACCAGAGTAAAGTAGAAGAAGGAACAAATATGATAAGACAGGCCAGTGCCCATGATGGAACAGATTCCATCTGGAGTCAGGCATTGTTTTATTTTTGTGCTTCAGACAGACTGCATTTAAGTTGCCATGCACATTTTGGTGCAAGTTAAAAACATGGCACATGAAAAAACATAGGGCCTTATTTATGAAGGCCTTGCGCTGCCGGTGCGTCACTTTTTCCCATGTTAAAAATGACGCACCGGCGGCGCAAGGCCTTCATAAATCTGCCCCATAGTGAGGCCTATTCAGGCTGAAATGCTTGTGCTGAATTAACATGTGTTTTTTTGTAGTGTAGAGATAAGTGGCCTTTTTAGCTTTGAAGATTAATAGAAAGTGTCTCTCTCTTCCCAGCTCATCCCTTGTAATCTAAATTCACTATTTCTGTATTAAGAGACTTTGGCTTGTTGCATATTTTGATAAACATGTTCAGTTAAAAACACCACTTTTTATAATGTGTGTGAATTAACAAATGCACCAAACACTACACATGGGGCTAAATGCTTTTTTTGCATGAAAAGCTATTTATAACACTAAAGCATGTTGCTGTGTGCGCTGTATTAACTGTGTGCACTGTATTAACTGTGTGTGCTTTTTAAATGTACACTAAGTGCATAATAATGCTATGTTACACATTGCACATTTATTTTGCATGTTGTCATAAATAATAAAAAAGCTGCTTTACACTAATAGCTTGGCTAGGTAAACATTTATAAGGGGTATTAGTATAAGGGAGGGAAACATAATGGCTGATTTACATGACATTATTATTCTCTTTTGTGCCTGTTTTATTTTTGGGGCCTACTCAAAACATGGCTGCCTGTGAATCCAGCAAGGCTATGACTTACATTTTCAGAGAAGAGTGCATGCGCAGATCTGTTTGACTCAAACCACGAAGAAGTTAAGGCCTCTTTGTACTTTGAAACATTCTTGTGATTGTGCCAATGTACCAGTTAGATAAAGTATCCTACTAGACTGCGCTGTGGAAGGAAGGAAGAGGAATTAGAGTATAAATAATGACCACTTTGGAGGCGTGGTTGGCTACTAGGCTCATTAGGCTTCAGGGGGGCGTGTGAGCTCATGAGAGAAGGAACAGATTAGACCAGACATTCTATGGGTTAGGTACGAGATCGTCACGGGTGCAGCCTTGGGCGTCCGAGGAGAGTCAGGTGGGGGGTTTCCTGGTGATTTTTTTCCAAAGTCCTTGCACGTCATATTTTGGCACTGCAGGCCACATTCCTTTGAGGTCTTGTGAAGGGCGGGCTGTTTTGCTCTTTAGACACAGACAGAGATGCAGAGAGCAGCAACAGATAGAACGTTTTTTTTTTTAGAATTAGATGCTAAACTTTAAGTTTTTTGCTTTGACTAATTAATTAGGTCTGCAAAGATTTATTTGACTCATGCATTTATTTCTCTTAATGGGAGATTTTTGCCAACTATTTAATTATTGATCAGCTTTGCAAGACTATTTTTCTTAGAAACTCTTTAAGAGTTTTTGACTGATATTCTGCGCCACATTTTCTTTCCTACATGTAATGCTTATATGCAGAATGTAATGTGTTCTGTTTTTAATGCTAGTTTTCCTGTTTTCCAAATTCTGTAACCTGATTGATATTTTACTAATAAATAAAGGGTCAGAGAAAAACTTTTGACTAGAAAATAAAACCCTTTAAAATACTCAACAACTCTCTTTATTGGCTTGAATAATAATTGCATTTTTGACTGTTCATGATTATTTAAAATCTCCTGAAGGTAATACATGGTGTGAAGGGCCCAACACCTTTTCAGCGGTAAAATAGAGGTAGCATGAGGGTTTTGCATTGAGAAATTACCAGAAGAAATTACCGCTCCATCAGTTTTTGGTAAGCAGAGGATGGTCATTATTGATTAGTTTGGTGATTAATGATTATTGATTTCACATCAACAATTCAACTAATGGATCGGTGATTTTAAGAGGGGAGTAAAATAATTGCCCGAGTTAGATAAATGTCCATGTCCTGATTCCTGACTCCAATGCTCAGAACCTGAAGACTGGTAAAGCAGTACTGGAAGGTGATGCAAGAAGGTGATTGCAAGAAGTGATGTGAGTATCAATAGGGCTGTGAAATGTTGTAAATGTGCTAAAATGTATTTTTTGATGTGTTGAAAATATTAAGGTTGTTTTTACTGTTGTTGACATTTTGCTAATTTTGACTTGATAGTGTAATTAATCATATTGGTAATTTCATGGGACATAATTATTTGGGTTATTGATGACATGTTTTAACTCTTCATTTTAAGTTAGTGTCTTGTTCTATGTTGTCTGGAAACACAGGTATGCACACCTGTGGGAGAATCCCGGGAAGGAATAGCGGGTGGTAAATGGAAGCCACACTGCACTGAGGTTACTCGTCTGTTGGAATAACACTGAGAAGCTAGGTAGGGCTGGCAAATTAGGGACTATTTTCTGTGTACAAGTGTGAGTGATTGATAGAAAAGAGTTCACTGCTAGAATTTGGTGTGATATCACCTAGAAAGGGTCACACTGAAGGAGTAGCAGGTTCTTCTGAGCTTGAGTGACAGCAAAGAGTTCGCTGGTGAAACTTTGGTCTGATATCACCTAGCAAGGGTCACACCGAAGGAGTAGCAGGTTCTTCTGAACTTGACTGACAGCAAAAGGGTGCGCTGGTGAAACTTTGGCCTAAATATATCCCAGAAGGGATTAGTCCAAAGGAGTAGCAGGTTCTTCTGAGCTTGAGTGAAAGGTAAGCGGAAGGGATTTACCTGTAGTGTTTGAAGAGTAAATGGAAGGTCTTACTTTGTGAAGGGTAAGCGGAATGTGTTACTCGCAGTGAATATAAATCTATCCTTTATTTAGTGGAACAGACAGAGTAGCGAATGTATTTATGTTGTTACTAACAGAGTTATTGATTAAGAGAAATATTGCAGTAAGATTTTGTGGAGGGCCAGTAGTAGGAGTAAAACTGACTGAAATTGAGACTGACAGCTTTGAAACAGAGAAATTGCATTAAACTATTGCAAAAGTGAAATTGTTTGAAAGTTTAAAGAAGCTGTTAGGAGGAAAAGTGAAAAATTCGTTTTTTATTGGTGATGCTCCTGAAGGAACACCTGTGCATTTTATGTCTACCGATTTGGGACAAAACACATGTATGTGGGTTCACCAATGGTGCAAGATTACTGAAAAAGAAGGTGCTTTGAGGTTTCCAAAAGATGGTACTTTTGAATTGCAAATTATTGACAAATTAAGGGAAGTGTTATGTGAAATAAAGACACCATTTAAAGCTGCACAATTTGAGGCCTTAAGCATGTGGGAAAAGACAGCAAGAGAGAAAGCAAGTGAGGATAAAAAGGTAAAGCACCAAATGCAGGAGAAGAGAATTAGTGATGATAAAGAGCTTCAAATAAATAATAATTTAGGGGATGAAATAATGGATGCATTGTTAACTGAGTATCCACCACTTTACGTGGTTCCCATGAAAAGTACTGAAAATAGTGTTCCAGTAAATACTACAGTGGCTACTGCTTCTGTTGAACAGAGAAAAACACAGATTGAGAAAACTGTGCAAACATTTCAGATTGACCCATTACCTGTTGATTCAGCACTGACAGTGATACCTCCAGGTGTTACTGCTTCAAATGTGCCTGATTCAGTTCAAGAATTGCAAACTGCCGATGCACTGATAATGCCTGGAAAAATTATGACTGTCCCAATTAATATGGTCCCTACTGAAAAGGCTCACAGAGCTACAGGAGTGATTATGGCAGGGTTTATTTCAGAAACTCAGAATTTACAGATTATTGAACAAAAACTACCCCAGACAGATCAAGCACTAAAAGTTGAGGAAAATATGGTATTTACAACATCTGCAACCCAGAATAAAATAAATATATTTGATATGGGATTTTTCAAACCTGCTTTGAGGAAGCAGCAGTGATTAAAAAGATAGAACGCATGGGAGAACATATTAACACAGACCCTGAAAAAGAGAGACAGCTTAGTGTTTTAAATTCAACACTTGAACATGAAGAAACTAATAGTCCCTTCTGTTTAAATAATGAAAATGTGAACCAGTGTCAGGAAAAATAATTAATTTCCTTGAGTATGGAAACAGCTGCATGTGCATTAACTACACATAATGGACTGACAGATTTGGCTCAAAAATATGAAACTGATGGTTCAGGAAGTTTTCCATTTCAGAAAAGTTTCAGGGTACACATGTATGATGAAGCAAATGAGAAAATGTGTTCTTCAGGAATGCAATTGCACATTGCAGAATTAAAATATATTTTTTAATGCAATGGATTTGAGCAATTAGGAGACAATTGGGCAAGAAAACATGTGAAGACAAAGAAACCACCAGACCTTGCAAGGAAACTGAATAAGGAAAAGAAGCCACCAGATTTAGTTGAGAAAAATAATAAGCAGAATGAGAGAGAAGCTTTTGCTTACTCACTGAGAGAAAAGGTGGGAGGAATGTATGTTCATATGCTACAGAATAAAAGTGAACTTGCAGCATTTCTGAACACATTCCCACAATTGAGAGACAGCCATATGCTGTGGTACCCACAGGTGGATGGATTTGTTGAAAATCTAAAAGAGTTGTGCATTAATTTGTAAATGTTCTTTTACATTACCATGCAGACTGAATTGTGGTTTGAATTTACAGTTGTGAAAAGGCCAGGTGAAGAGACCATGAAAAGGGTTTGCATGAATGCACCATCATTTTCTGTTGTTATGGAGAAAAACATAGCAGAGATTGCTTTCCTGAAGGGCAGAGTGCCAGCAAAGGATGTTGATTGGGTACAGATTAAATTAACACAGGATGGAAGTAAAGGTGTTTTGGTTGGTGCAAATTCAGGTATGGATGTTGTACTGCTGGAAAATGTGTCCTTTTGCCATCTTTAAAACAGATTTGAGCATTGGAAGAAGAAAAATAAATGTAAACATGATGCACAAAAACATGGAGAAATGCAGATGCAAAATATGCCAGTTAAGCAAATGCAAATGTCAGTTCAGAAACAGGTACCAAGGGCAGGATTTTTTCAAGCACAGATGGTCCCACAAAATATGTAAAATGCAAAAATTAATTTAAATAGCTTGCCCAGAGCAAATGGGAATTATTTCCAGAGGCAAAATCAGAACCCAGTCCAACAGGTTGCTGTGTTTGAAAATGAGATTTTTAACCCTTACAATTCTGAATTTACCAAGTCCATTGTAAAGGCAGTGGAAAGTCCAGATTTAATTGCAGGAGTTTAAAACAAAGAAATTACAAACCCAGTGTTAGAAGAATTTGAAGCAAAAATAGGCCCATTTGAGGAAAATTGCAAAACTGTTGTCTGTGACTCAGGCCTAGTAGCAAAACAATTATTTTACAAATTAAACAGCAC
This sequence comes from Lissotriton helveticus, assembly GCF_964261635.1. Taxonomy (NCBI): domain Eukaryota; kingdom Metazoa; phylum Chordata; class Amphibia; order Caudata; family Salamandridae; genus Lissotriton; species Lissotriton helveticus. Next base: position 390,998,298 of record NC_136065.1, read on the forward strand.
AAATTACTGTACACCAGATAATGTTAATTTTCAGATTCCTGATGAGGAGATACATTTTAAAATGGCCCAGGAGACAGCTGTAGCATTATTTTCAGAAAAGACAGTTGAAAAAGTACCTTCTGCTTTGGAAAAAATAATAAACACAGAAATAAGAGAGTTCACAGAGAAGGATGTCAGATTAATAAAATGTGCAGAGCATGTCTTATTAAAATTAGAACCAGATGACATGTATTCAGGAATACATTCAGTTGCAGGAATTTTACCAATAAAAGGATTTTTGATGGAATTGATTGGAAGTTTGTGTAACTTTCTGATCACAGGTTCACAGAAAATAAATGAAAAGAACAGAATAGTGCAGGAGATTAAAGGCATAATTTTTCCATGTTGTCCTGTGGTACCGAATCCAGCCAATACATTTTGTCACAATTTAGTGCTGAAGAATAGCTTGCTTTTATTGATTTTTGCAAAGTTCATGTCACAGTGCCATTGCATGAGAAAAGCCAGGAGTACTGTCAAAAAGAAGAGGAATACCTGGGACACAAAATTGGAAAGGGAGGTAGAAAGGTGTCACCAGAAAGGGTGGAAATAATTTCCAGATGAATCCACCTCAAATTCAGAAAGAAGTCAGGAAATGTTTGGGAATGGTTGGCTGCTGTAGAGTGGCTAGTGGCTAAGCCTTTACTGAGGCTGACACACAAGGGTGTGTCTGATCTGCTTCCATTGGACAACTGCACAAAAGCATTCCTAGAGTTGAAAGAGAAAGAATGTTGCGCCCCAGCACTAGGAATGAAAGTTTATTTGAAAGAAAATACACCAATTTGCAGTGAGAGGGAGGGCTGTGTTGAAAGGTCTGTGATATATTGCCCAATGACCTTTGACCCTAACTTCACAGAAATGTCAGCAAATGAATTGGTTTGTGATGAAAATGAATATGAGTGTCTAAATATCATGAAAATATGCATAAAGCCAAATTCAGACTTTAAGGATGAACGTCTGAGTCAGCCCAACAATGTCCACTTTGTAGATGGCCCATGTTTGAAAGGTGACACATTAAAAGCAGCACATGCGGTGCTCCTTATACATTATATGGTCAAAGCTTCATGGCTCTCAGTAGTTACCTCAGCCCAAAATTCGAAATGTATTGCCCTTCCATAACATGCAGCATATCTGCTCAATTGGGAATCACTGTTGTCATGGGAGACAGAAATGCTAATTCAGTTGCACACATTTGTGTTCTGTTAGCATATACATTCAATGGAATCTTCACAGTTGAATTACAAGAGACTCAAGAAAATGTTTTTGAAGCGGCACAACAGGGTTGTATCAGGACTGTTTTTGAGAAAAGCGACAACTGCAAAGTGGCAAATGTGTTATTGCAAAAACTGATGCCCAGGTATAGATTGCCAGTTTCTCTGAAATCAGATCATAATGTGGTCTAAAAGATAATGAGTGCAGAACAACAGATTGGACAAGGAGTGGATTGTAGCTATCTGCCTGAAGAGTCAAGCATAATAAAGCAACACAATGGCAGCACAGAGTTACCTTTTGCAAAATACTGTTTTTCAGCATCACCAAAGTGGCTTGAAAATACATATGCAAATGCACTTGTGGAAAACACTGATGAGAATACTAGCCATTGCTGTGTAGGTCTGGTTGATGTACAGTGTGCAGTTTTTCACCAGATTGCAGCTGCTGCACAAGATCTGCATAATGGATGGTGCAACGACTTTGATCTGAGAGATGCTGTGGTGAAACATCTGAATCTGATCGAAGTGAAAATAAGACTGAAAGGCCTAGGTTGAAAAAGTGCAAAGGATTGATGGTGCTCTGTCAGAGTTTCTCAGCACCTAAGTAGTCTAATTTACATGGAAAAAGGTACAGGATGCCACTATCTATGAGCCATTCTGATGGCAAGCTGATGACAAAGAGCAAAGAAATGCTAAAACTGTCCTGCTGAATTCTCCTTTTATTATTTTAGTTACTTATTTTAAAGAAGACTAACTATTCCAAGAAACTACTTACAGATCTCTGCACTAAAATATTTTAGCTTGGCTATATATGATCTGATTACAGATCAGACTTGTGTTTGCCTTGGAAATAGAAGTAAAATTGTTATATGCTCAGCTTTTACAATAAAAAAAAAGTCACTTTTGAAATTAAATATGTGTTATGAATTATAAATCATTTGATTGTGATTTGATATCATCAGAAGGGTGGATTGATGGAGCAGATTCCATCTGGAGTCAGGCATTGTTTTATTTTTGTGCTTCAGACAGACTGCATTTAAATTGCCACGCACATTTTGGTGCAAGTTAAAAACATGGCACATGAAAAACATGAAAGTGAGGCCTATTCAGTCTGAAATGCTTTTGCTGAATTAACATATGTTTTTGTAGTGTAGAGAAAAGTGGCCTTTTTAGCTTTGAAGATTAATAGAATGTGTCTCTCTTTTCCCAGCTCATCCCTTGTAATCTAAATTCATTTTTTCTGTTTTAAGAAACTTTGACTTGTTGCATATTTTGATAAACATTTTCAGTTAAAAACACCTCTTTTTATAATGTGTGGGAATTAACAAATGCACCAAACACTACACATGGGGCTAAATGCTTTTTTGCATGAAAAGCTATCTAAAACACTAAAGCATGCTGCTGTGTGCGCTGTATTAACTGTGTGCGCTGTATTAACTGTGTGTGCTTTTAAAATTTACACTAAATGCATAATAATGCTATGTTATACATTGCGCATTTATTTTGCATGTTGTCATAAATAATAAAAAAGCTGCTTTACACTAATAGCTTGGCTAGGTAAACATTTATAAGGGGTATTAGTATAAGGGGGGGAAACATAATGGCTGATTTATATGACATTAATATTCTCTTTTGTGTCTGTTCTATTTTTGGGGCCTACACAAAACAAGGCTGCCTGTGAATCCAGCAAGGCTATGACTTGCATTTTCAGAGAAGAGTACATGCGCAGATCTGTTTCACTCAAACCACAAAGAAGTTAAGGCCTCTTTGTACTTTGAAACATTCTTGTGATTGTGCTCCTGAATTCTTCCATAAAAACAGGGATAGTGCCCCCGGCCTGGAAACATGCCATGGTTCGGGCACTATTGAAGAAAACCACCTTAGATCCGGCCAATCTGAATAACTACCGCCCGATCTCACTGCTTCCCTGGACCACCAAAATCCTAGAGAAACACATCAACATTCTGCTGACTGAGTTTCTCGAGCGTAACCATCTGCTTGACATCTCACAGACGGGCTTCCGCCCCAAACACGGGACGGAGACCGCCTTGTTAGCAGTGACAGAGGAGACAAGGCGGATCTTGGATCGGGGAGGATCAGTGGCAGTGATCCTCCTCGATCTGAGCGCTGCCTTTGATACGGTAAACCATAAAATCCTCATAAACCGTCTCTCCGATCTGGGAATTTCAGGAAAAGCCTTGGGCTGGTTCAAGTCCTTCTTGAGCGACCGCACCTTCCAGGTGTTTGAAAGCTCGACCACTTCATCAAGCAGACCTCTGGGCTGTGGGGTGCCGCAGGGCTCCTCGCTAAGCCCCACGCTTTTCAATGCATATATGAGACCTCTGGCTGGGATTGTCCGTCCGCATGGCATTAACATCATTACCTACGCGGACGATACCCAGCTAGTGATCTCCATTGTGCAGGGGAATGACGGTCAGCCACAGACCAACCTAATAACATGCTTAGAGGAGGTCAAGAGCTGGATGACGGGGTCTTGTCTGAAGCTCAACAATGACAAAACGGAGCTCATGCTGCTTGGCCCTGCAGCACCCACCACCTTGGAGCTGCTGTGGCCTTTGAGCATGGGTGCCCCTCCCACTCCCAGGGATAACATAAAAAGCCTGGGGGTGTGGTTGGACAAATCGCTGAACTTTAACACACAGGCAACCAAGGTATCGGCTGTCTGTGTTGGCCTCCTTAGAATGATTAAAAAAATCCTCCCTCTTCTTCCCTTTGAGGCCAAGCAGATAGTGATACAAGGTTTAATTCAATCACGCCTCGATTTCAGCAACTCCCTGTACCTCGGGGCTCCGGAGTACAGTCTGCAAAAACTACAGCGTACACAAAACTGTGCAGCCCGCATCTTGTTGGGAGTCACTCGTAGAGTCTCGATAAAACCAGGCCTAAGAACTCTGCATTGGCTCCCCATCAAGGAAAGAATTAAATTTAAATCACTGTGTATAGCCCATCAAGCATTTTGGAAAACTGGCCCCGAAATTAATCAATCCCTGATTTTACCCTACCAACCTAACAAATCGCTCCGATCATCTAATGCCTTTCTGGCTAAAGTTCCTAGGATCCAGAGAGCTAGAGCAGGAGGCCGATCTTTTGTCTACAATGTCTCCAATCTATGGAATGCCCTTCCCTACCTCCTAAGAAGCAATTCCAATCTGTTGAGCTTTCGCAAGCAGCTCAAAACTCTTCTGTTTCAGTAATTTCTGACCTTTCCCTGGCTTTTCTACTTAGAAGACTCTATTCCAGTTATAGCGCCTGGACGCCTCAGGGCAGCTGTTGCGCTCAATAAAAACGCTTTTCATTTCATTCATTTCATTCATTCATTTCATTCATTTCATTTCATTCATTTCATTTCATTCAATGTACCAGTTAGATAAAGTATCCTACTAGACTGCGCTGTGGAAGGAAGGAAGAGGAATTAGAATGAAACATTTTTACTAGTAAATGTTGCAAAAACAATATAAATGTATTTATTCATGTATGTTTCTTTTGTTAAAACTGGTATAGTCAGGATTTTAGAATGAGTCAGGATACTGAGACCTCATGCCATCATGGCTGACCAATCATGTACAAGTTTTTCTGAAGATGCAACATTTTTGTGTAGTCTGCCAAGAATTAGAGTATAAATAATGACCTCTTTGGAGGCGTGGTTGGCTACTAGGCTCATTAGGCTTCAGGGGGACGTGTGAGCTCTTGAGAGAAGGAACAGATTAGACCAGACATTCTATGGGTTAGATACGAGATCGTCATGGGTGCAGCCTTGGGCGTCCGAGGAGAGTCAGGTGGGGGGTTCCCTGGTGATTTTTTTTCCAAAGTCCTTGCATGTCATATTTTGGCACTTCAGGCCACATTCCTTTGTGGTCTTGTGAAGGGCGGGCTGTTTAGCTCTTTAGACACAGACAGAGATGCAGAGAGCAGCAATAGATAGAAAGTTTTTTTTGAATTAGATGCTAAACTTTAAGTTTATGCTTTGACTAATTAATTAGGTCTGAAAAGATTTATTTGACATATGCATTTATTTCTCTTAATGGGAGATTTTTGCCAACTATTTAATTATTGATTAGCTTTGCAAGGCTATTTTTCTTAGAAACTCTTTAAGAGTTTTTGACTGATATTTTGCACCACGTTTTCTTTCCTACATGTAATGCTTATATGCAGACTGTAATGTGTTCTGTATTAATGCTATTTTTCCTGTTTTCCAAATTCTGTAACCTGATTGATATTTTACTAATGAATAAAGGTTCAGAGAAAAACTTAACTTTTGACTAGAAAATAAAACCCTTTAAAATACTCAACAACTCTCTTTATTGGCTTGAATAATAATTGCATTTTTGAGTGTTCATGATTATTTAAAATCTCCTGAAGGTAATACATGGTGTGAATTTAATACATGCTGAATTTAAGCACAGTAACAGCTAAAAGACTCAGAAAAGGAGACAAGTGGCCTAGGTTTGTCAAAAAGACTGAAACTACGTTTAAAGACAATAAATGAAGCACCTGAACAAGTGAATGAAATATCAAGTCAAGCTGACCAACCTGTGATACAACCAAAAAGAAGAAGTTCACGGTTAAAAAGACTGACTAATAAATACAAAGGCCCTGAATGGACCTAAATCGTGTTGGAAGATTTGGAAATAAGTGATGAAAGTGATGAAGAATTGATTACTGATCAAACTGACGAAGAAGTGAGACCAACCTGAAATTCTCACAGGGTAAAAGGCTGTGTAAAAGTTACAAAGAGGGGTTGAATCTCCTTAGTCAGAAATGGCTGATTGTACTGTTAATGGAAGACCGAAAGAAATTGCTTAAAAACATGCTGTAGAGTATGTGTATGTAGTATAGCAATAGTATTCATAGTTTGGATAGGACTGACAATAGCTATCCCTTACATAATGAGTAGAGATATGAAGAATGATACTAATAAGCAACCACTAGTAGATACAGATGAGCTACAAACAAAAGATACACTTGCAAGAATAGATACACAAGAGGAAGCACTTAGCATTAGGCAACAAAAGGTAGACTTGGAAGCATCAGATGAGGAAAGATTGCATTATACTAGATTTAAAAACAGAACTCACTTACACGTATTTGCAAACCTGTTAGTACACTATGTAGAAGCTATAAAATAGAAGATTGCTATGTTTGTATGAAACTGCTTACTTCAGAAGCTGAAGGTGGGCCCTACCACCATTTGCCACTAACATATGGAATTTCATGTAGTGTTTTAGCTAGCTTATTTTATGAGAAAGGACCTTTACAGTATTACTATTCTAATTCAGATGTGATATTTTCTGAACTTCCTATACGTAGTAACCTGAATCCTGTACATACTACTAGTGATGTAACACGTTACAGGGGTGAATGTTTTCTAACAATAGGTACAATAGATATAGCTGAAGCACACAAGAATAATTTAACATGCTCATTACAAGAAAAAGAGAAAATATTTTTGAATATGGTAGAGAAAAGAAGAGAGAGTTTCCAAAGAAAGGCAAATGATAAGAATCATAAAATTCCTAAATGGGCTGAGAATATAGGGAGCACCTCAAATGGCAAGGGCAATGCTGGTATGTTGCTGGATTTTGAAAAGAAAGGGAAACTCTGTCTCCATATATATATATTCATTGGTTCCAGTGAATGTGAACACAATTATAAGGTAATTGGGGGTTGGGGTTTCAAAGATGGAACTGAACCTGTGTTTCCTGGAATTTATTATATATGTGGAAACAAGGCTTATTACAAATTGCCAGATCACTGGTATGGGAGTTGTTATTTCGGAATAGTCTTCCCTAAGATATATCATGTGGATAAAATCACTGGAAACAATGAAGAAACTAATGGGTTAGTACATAGTAAAAGAGCTAGTTTTGGTGAAATAGTAGGTGATATATTTAGTGCATTGATACCTACAGTGAGAGTGGCTCTAAATACACACAGAATCTGCAAATTGTCAACAGTAGTGGATCGGTTATCAACTGACACTGCTGGAGGTTTCTTAATGGTCAATACCGAATTGGTTGCGATCAGATCAATGGTTTTACAAAATCGACTTGCTCTTGATACATTATTGGCAAAAGAGGGCGGAGTCTGTAGAATGTGAAAGCGCAACATTGTTGCACTTACATACCTGACAAAAGTGTTGAAATTAAGTATGTGAGAAATATTACTAATTTGGAAAAAGAGCTTAAACCGCTGGAGGTTGATAGTGCATGGAAGAGACTTACTGATGGTCTCTCCTCTATAGGTAGGTGGCTTTCTAACGTAGGAAAAAGTTTTGTAGGTAGAATACTGATGCCAATGGTGGGAATAGGCTTATTAGTTTTAGGAATAATAATCTGTTGCAAATGTCAGAAGCATAAAAAGAAATACTCCGTAAATAGGCAAGGAGTAAAGAGAAATATTGATGAACTTGAATTAGAAGAAATAAATGGGAAAATATACAAGAAAATGAAAAAAAGTCATAATAATAATGAAAAGAAGCAAAATAGAAAGTTGGAAGAGATTGAGTTGGGTGAATTTTGAAAAGTTGGCATCTGTTTCATTAATTGGTGATGATATAAAATATCGTCAAAGAGGGGATTGATGGAGCAAGGATTCGCACATGAAGTAACTTGCTTGTATTCATCAACCTCGAATAACGTTAAAAGCACTAATCAACATGTTTGTTTTACTAAAGTCGCATTTTACATAAACATTGGGTGTCCGAGAGAAGCTTGCTTATGTGTTTTACTAACCGTAATATGCTTGCGTCTAAGATGGCTGCGGCTACGCGAGGGTTTCTACTGCGCATGGGTCTGTCATACTCACGTGACATGACGTATTCTTTGCTTTGTCGCTTCTGTGCACTAGTAATAATATGGCTGCTCTATGTCTTCACATGCAAGAAGCTTGCACTGCTGCTTTTGCCAAGCTGTTCGGTCTGCTTAATCCTAATGCTATAGTTAAATATAAAATAATGGGTATGGAGTAGAGATACATGGTATACAGTGTATTAATTTATTCTGTGTTCTAAAACTGTTTCTTTTTCATTTCATGTTACACACGGAAAACTGGCCTAATTTGTAACGCTGTACTCCATCTTTGTTGAAACTGCGACTGCGCAAAAGTCTCAAGTCTCTGGAACAGTGACCTTTGGACTGCAGCCAAGGAGCTGACTGACTAGAAGATGCTCCTGAGAACATGAACTATTGAACTCAAAATTTTACAATGTTATAACAATGTATTTGCCAATAGAACATCCATTGTTGGGTGGAATAAAGATGTCATGTGAAAATAAATTGATGGGTGGGAACATAAAATTAATATTCAATGCTGAGGTATAAAAATTTTGTGTGGTGTGATGACCTCTCCTCATTCCTTGTCCAATCAAATTGGGGATCCTTACACCTGCAACATTGAGGGTTGGAACACTGACCTGGAAAATAGTATAACTAGCGTAGGTTTAGCTAGAGAAATTGTCCGACTTGTCCGAATAGCTGACCTGTCACTGACCCAACGCCCTCAAAAGGTGATCGGGAGCAGAGGTGCAGCAAAGCACTCTGTCAGAAGATTCGCTGACCCAATCGAGGTCACGGGAAGCTGAGGTGCTGGCGAAGCACTTTGTCGGTGAAATCGATAACCCAATCGGGGTTCTGACTATTAGCTGCATAGAGGGAGTAGCGCAGGCGTTGCAACTGAACTGTGGGTGCTGGTCTTAACCTTTGGTGGTCCTGTCCTGATCCAAATCTGGTTTTACCTGTCCTGATTCTGATCTGCAACTGCTAGCCTACTGGCAACTGCAACTTTCGAGTTTCTGTCCTTTAAACTGACCTGTGGCCAGGGTTAGTTATTCACACCATTCCTAGGTAAATATAAATTTATGTGGGTTTGTCATTAATTTGTTTCCTTCTCTTCCCCTCCCTAAATGTTACATATTTGATAATTGTGCTTGCATATTATGTTCCTTCTCATGACCCTTCCTATTGATAAAGTTTGACATGTTCCTTTTTTTCCCCTCCCTTTTGTTAAATGCCTAAACATTTTGATCGTATTTTATGTTTCTTTTCTTACCCTCCCTATTGCTAAATGATCGAAATCAGTTTAATACGTCTTTTGCATAGTTATATTTTGATTCTGATCTTCATTATTGAGAGTCTATTCATGTTTAATCTTTGGATCATGACCATTTAAGAAATATAGATAAAGAGTTTAAAACTTTCCCGAGTCTGTGGTTATTATATGAGTGCACATGTTATTTTTCCTATTTTGCTAACACCCTGATCCAATAGGTTTACAGGTACCAGAGACAAGGCTTGGTAAGTCAATGGTATAGGACCTATAGGTAAAAATAACTGGTAGTAGAGCGAAGGTTACCTGATTAAATTATGAGTTATTGATTATGGGCCCAGGTGAGTATGGTAAATTCATAGTCGGGTGGCCTGCGTGCTCTGTCACCCACATTGGGGACGAATAGACCACTGAAAGCCATTGATTCAAATCTCAAAGAAAACATACCCCCCCTTTTGTACCGCTTTTGGCCGCCATAAGTGTGGCAGGGTATGCTCAGACGTGAGTCCCTTGCGGGTAACATCCTTTACAACGCAACTTTTACCACGCAGTGCCTTTACGATGCAACTTTTACAACGCAAACCATTACAACGCATTGCGCTGGGGGGCGCTCTAGGATAGGGAATAGGTTTAATATACTATCCAACACCTTCCCTACTATCCACGGGGACTGGAGTTGGAATAGGAAATTAAACTATTCACTATCCAGTACCCAAAAGCACAATGCGTTGTAAAGGCATGCGTTGTAAAAACCGCGTTGTAAAGGCATGCGTGGTAAAAGCATGCGTTGTAATGTCATACATCCGTCCCTTGCTCACTTTGCCACTGGATTCAAGCAAGCCGGGCTGAAGACGGCTGGAATGCCAGAAACCGGTCCTCTGAAGCTTGTTTCCGGTCCAGGGAAGACATGGCTTGGCAGTTCGGGCTGGACTGTTCCCATGAGGAACAGGGTCAGACTGATTTGCATATGGCCATGTCAGAACTGGGGTGGCAGAGTGGGCTAAAGATCGGTGATGGATTAAACCCAGATCTTTTGACTGGGTGTGAGTGTTTGATTGATTCAAATGCTCCGTCCATCACCACCCCCTTTTGTACCGCTTTTGGCCGCCATAAGTGTGGCAGGGTATGCTCAGACGTGAGTCCCTTGCTCACTTTGCCACTGGATTCAAGCAAGCCGGGCTGAAGACGGCTGGAATGCCAGAAACCGGTCCTCGGAAGCTTGTTTCCGGTCCAGGGAAGACATGGCTTGGCAGTTCGGGCTGGACTGTTCCCATGAGGCACAGGGTCAGACTGATTTGCATATGGCCATGTCAGAACTGGGGTGGCAGAGTGGGATAAAGAACGGTGATGGATTAAACCCAGATCTTTTGACTGGGTGTGAGTGTTTGATTGATTCAGATGCTCCGTCCATCACCACCCCCTTTTGTACCGCTTTTGGCCGCCATAAGTGTGGCAGGGTATGCTCAGACATGAGTCCCTTGCTCACTTTGCCACTGGATTCAAGCAAGCCGGGCTGAAGACGGCTGGAATGCCAGAAACCGGTCCTCGGAAACTTGTTTACGGTCCAGGGAAGACATGGCTTGGCAGTTCGGGCTGGACTGTTCCCATGAGGCACAGGGTCAGACTGATTTGCATTTGGCCATGTCAGAACTGGGGTGGCAGAGTGGGCTAAAGAACGGTGATGGATTAAACCCAGATCTTTTGACTGGGTGTGAGTGTTTGATTGATTCAGATGCTCCGTCCATCACCACCCCCTTTTGTACCAGAAAAATACTAGACAACATCACCAAGAGTACTATCAAGAACCATTAGGAGGACACTGACATACAACCCACACCCAGCAACAAAGCCGTTGACACCATATGGCCCCCTCATCTCAACACACCCACACAGATAGTCTTGAAGTTCCTACATGGCGATCACCTACAGCTGACCTGGCAGATATGGGGACAGAGAACAGACAGAGAATAAGTGCGAGAAAACATGACTGCTAATAAAACCTTAACAACTGGTAGAGAATGCGCACTAGAGCAACACATACCTTCACCCTGTGTATAAGATACAATATAACTAAAGCCTATGAACACCCAAAGACAAGTTGAGGCTAAGGGTCAAATGCCCTTATCTATCATAGAAACACCTTTCCTTATGAGCCAACTCATCACCAGGACATTTTCAGCAAAGTGTGCCAACATGTCGCCCAGTGACTGTTACTGTAAACAGGATTACTTCGATAGAAAGGGGCAGAAACATAGGGCCTGATTCACAAAGGTAAACATACACTTTTTGTAACTTTATGTTTGTTTTGGCATTCCCAAAACTCCATTTTAAAAGTAAGTTTACAAGTGTGGAGAATCCGCAGTCGGGGTGGAGAACTCTGCACATAAAAAGGTAGGTATGTTGGGGCTTATTTACAAGCCCCTCGCACTGCCTGTCTGTCATGTTTCGTGACTTTAAGTGTGCTTGTAAATATCGCCTCTTTTCATGAAACACTTTGCGTGTTAGGGGCTTGACATGGGTGTTGCTGTGGGTGTTCCCACGCAACTACTATGTCCACTCATGCATTTCCGGATTTAATAGCAATCAATCGTAAATCTGGAAATGCATCAGAATGCGACGTAGCGGGGCTTAACAAGGAGAAATGTTTTCATTTCTCCTCGTTTTATTCCTCTTTCAATACCTGTGGCATTCTACAGCATGGATTGGAAGCGGAAATTACCTCAATTTTTTTTTGTGCAGGAAGGTGCCCCTTCCAACACAAAAACAATGTCCTTATGATGCAGCCATCCTTGCACCATGGTGACTGCACCGGCGCATCGCAGCAGTTTGGGCATCAGCGCAGGGGAAAGCACAGAGATGCGACATATTGTTGTAAATATGTCGTATTCCTGTGCTTCAAAACTAACACAGCACAGCAAAATGACTGGCAGCACTGCACTGCGTTAGTTTCTCGTACATAGGGTCCATCATATCTTTTTACATGCGGAGTTCTCTGCCCCGACGGCGGAGTCTCCGCATTTGTGAACTTACTATTAAAATACAGATATTTGATTTCCAAAACAAACATAAACTTAGCTAAAAGTGTAAGTTTACTTATGTGAATCGGGCCCATAGTGTGTAGAGTTGATCTAAGAATACTCCCCTGATAAGAATGTCTCTCCACCCTAAGGATGTGCCCCACTCTCTGAAAGAAAGCCCTGCTAACCTAATGTCCGGGTCTACTTTCTTAGGATCTGGTGGCTCAGGAGACTAACGCATTCATTCTTGGAATCTGTGTTTGACCTCGAGGTCATACATTAGGATTTTGGCAGGGTACACTCAGCCTTGCATCATTTGGAGCTCGCTAAAATGAAAACCTTTCAGTTGGGTAATGATAAACAACAATTACTCAGCGCTGAGACGTCCCGGGGGTGGAAGTGTGCTTCACAAATACTCCATGTTTAAGGGGGGAATACACTGAGGCCCTTCAGTGAACAGTGCCTTCTTTCTTAAAGGAACACGATGGAGCTATGAATAGATGTACTTGGGCCTGAAACCTCTTATCATCCATTATTCTGTGGGGGAAGCTTAGGTGTGCTGCTGAAAAGAAACGGTTATCGATGGAAGGACCAACGGCGTACCTTAGACAGTGAGTTCCTGGGGCTGTGAATCTCAAATTTCCAAACTGAAAAAGCAGGGTAGGTATTGATTTGCATTAGGTGGGCCTCTGGGGCTGATTTCGAGTTTGGAGAACAGGTACTCTGTGGCAAGGGCACCGAAGTACCCTCTCCTGCAAACTCAAGGTCCACCCACACACTTTTGAGTCAGGTAGACTGCAATGTTTACACCCACGGAGTAACATTTACTCTCTCTGTGTTAACCTTCCTTTTCTTTTTTATAAAACATTTTATTAGATTTCTTATTTGTACAACGTTAAGAACAGCAAAAAAAGAGGCCAGCGACAAGAGTAGTTTGAGAAAATACAGTGCAGTGAGTCATATCCAAAACGAGTCTTCGACAGTGTCCTTTCAACAAAAGACAGAATAACCATAGTGAATGTTGATTACAGCTTCCCCTACCGCTCTCCAAATCATCGATCATCATCATACACCTGACTTTCTTTGTCTAGGGCAAGGCACAGCTTTTCACTTCTTTGAAGAGTGATACCCTTGTATTGACACCATGAGATCAATGTTTATGTGGTGCTTTTGTGGGCATCCCCTGGCCTTGTAGACTAGGATTTCAAGTGACATGCCCCAATCTAGTCCTGACTTCCATTTCTCCAATGGCAGGGGCTCCACGCTATTCAGGCCCCAGTATTTCTCTTTTTGCCAGCCCTAGCCATAACAGTGCAGACTTGTATCTGACCCAGTCTATGTAGGTTGTGATCTGGAATAAGGCCAATCTTGGGTCCCGGGGTAGGGGCCAGCCTAGTATATGCCCCATACACATCAACCTCCCATCCCAGATTGGTTGCAGCCATCCGCACTTCCAAATTGAATTGTGTGGAGAAGGTTTCCTCTCTCTGTGCTGCATTATAAACCGTGTGGCCACTACTCTCCAAAGCTTATCTCGTGTCTAGTACACCCTGTGGAGGTATGTCCATTTTATGATTCTGTCCTGTTGGGTAATAGAAGATTCCCTGGGGGATGGGGGGACTCCAGTGCTCTACTCCCGTCCTCTTCAGAAGCATGGCCCACATCTCCCTCTCAGGACTCCCATCACCGATTGAAGGAGTCATTATCACTAGGGAGCAGGGTCAGATTGCCAATGCGGACAATCGGGCATGGGCCGATGGGCCGGTGCTTAAAAGCCAGCAAGGGGCTGGGTTTTTTTGGCCTCTGGCAACTTCCCACAATGTGAGAAGAGGCCAGGTGTTGTTGTGGCCTTTGGGCCATTCTCACTTAGTTGTCAGTTCTCAGTACGGCCCCCATGCGGCCAGCCCGTCCCAGAAGTGAAGCTATGTCATTCACCTTTCACCTGCCCCCTCCTCCACTAGGACTTCACATTTAGGTCATAGTGGGAGGGGGTGGGGGAGTGCACAAAGTCTGAAAGTCCTCGTTGGAAGACCAGTTGGATTATAATTCCAGTGCCCCTAGTTATAATCCTTCCACTGCAGCACAATGGGCTATAAACCAGCATCAGGGGCAGCCCTTGGCAACATAACCTGACCTCTCCCTGTACATGCACCAATCTAGGTCCTCCATCCATTTCCCGATCTGGGGCGCATGGCTGGCGCCCCACAACTGAGCATTGATACGTTTAGCAATCATACAAGCCAGGGTCACTCACTGTTTCCCATGTGAGTTCAGGTCCGTAGGTTCCCAAACATTTAGGACACATCGTCGGGTCTCCAGCGCTATCTCCACCCCCAACACCTCTTGGATCCTGTCATGGACTTTAACCCAATAGTCCTGTATTACGGCGCAGTGCCACAAAATATGCATTAATGCTCCGGTCTCCCTGCACCCCTCCCCCGACACTCCCCACTCTTCGGACAAGGGGAAATCGGCCGTTCCTGGCATATACAGCTCTTGTGAAGCCTCCCCCCGGCATCTGGCCATGGTCCATCGCATATCCGGTGTCCAATGGAGACCCATATACAGCGTGGTTTACGGCCGCTAACTGGGAGGCCCAGTAGTATTTCCGCAGGTCCAGCAAGCCGACCCCTCCGTCACACCAGGGAAGAGTAAGCTTGGAGAAGGTGATACAAGGTCTGCCCTTCCAAAGAAGCTGTCGTTGGAGAGACTCGATTTCCTTAAAATAGGAGGAGGGCACCGGGTCCATTGCGTTTTGAAGCGCCTATAAAAAGCGAGGGAGGGCCCTCATCTTAAATAGCACCGCCCGACCCAGAAGGGAGAGAGGCAACGTCCCCCACCTCTCCACATCTTTCCGAAGTCTGGCCAGCGGGGGGCCCAGATTGTTATCATATCTCAGCTTCGGGTCCATTGTCACATAGATTCCCAGATAGCGGAATCCCACTGGCTCAATATGTAGTGGGCAGGAACTCGGAATGACCGGGGGATCTCCGCTAAGGACGAAAAGCACTGACTTCGACCTCTTAATGGAGAAGCCAGAGTACCTCCCAAATATGGCCAGGACATCAAGAAAACTGACCAGAGAGTCCCTAGGAGTGGTGAGATAAAGCAGAATATCATCTGCGTACAGCGAGATCTTGTCTTCCCATTCTGGCGTCCAACGCAGCCCTCTAATCGATCGGTCCTGACGGACCCATGCCGCCAATGGCTCAAGTGCCTGGGCGAAAAGTAGTGGGGACAAAGGACACCCCTGGCGCGTGCCTCTACTCAGAGCGAAGTCAGCGGATTTGTGGTTATTCACCACAACTCTGGCAAGGGGACCCGTATACAGGAGACGGACCCAGCTTATAAACTCTTGGCCGATGCCCATCATCCCAAGGACTGCAAATAAGTAGGGCCACTCGACCCTATCAAAGGCCATGGTTGCATCTAATGACACCAGGACCGCCGGTTGGTGTATCTTCGAGGCACCGCCTAGAATCCCATGCAGCCTTCGTAAGTTAAGGGCCGTATTTCGGCGCGGCATAAAGCCCGACTGATCCGGGTGGACCAGGATGGTAATGACCATGGCTAGCCTGGTCGCCAGTAGCTTCGCTAGCACCTTAGGCTCGGCGTTGAGTAGCGATATAGGCTGGTAAGAGGAGCACAGTGTCTTGGGCTTTCCATCTTTGTGAATAACAACAATATTTGCTACTCGTTGATCGTATGGGAGCTGACCCTTCTCCTTGCTCTCAACAAACATGGCATGAAGAAACGGGGCTAACCTATTCGCATTTAGTTTATATTACTCTATGGGGATTCCATTCGGGCCCGAAGCCCTGCCGGAGTGGACTCCCCTGATAGCCTGCGCCACTTTGTCATTCGTGAGAGGGGAATCCAGGTATTTCCTGTCCTCTTCCGACAGTGAAGGCATTCGGATGTCATGTATCATAGTCGCACTATCTGCCTCTGTATAAATACCTGCAGATGTATACACTGAGCTGTAGTAAACCGAGAACTCTTCTACGATCATTTGTGGATCCGTCACCCTACCCGAGTCACCCTTCTGCAACTCTGGCACCAACCTTGACACCCACTCCCCCTTCTGCAGCCACGCAATCAGTTTCCCTGCTTTGTCGCTGTGTTCATAGATCCTGCTCTGTGTGTCAGCATGCTGTGTTTTGGCCCTGTCTCTAGCAAGGCTCTTGTATTCGTCCTGGAGGAGTTTCAATGGGTGTAGTCCCTCGGGGGTCGCATCGATGGACACCACCCTTTCCACATTAGTCAATTCTGCCTCCACCCTGTCCACCCCGGCTCGGCATTTCCTCCTTTTCCCTGAGACTAATGATAAGACTTCCCCTCTAATAACTGTCTTATGCACCTCCCACAGGGATCGTGCCGAATCAACCGTTCCCACATTGTCATGAAAATACCTTTCCGTGCTTTGTATCACGTCCTTCTTGGTGTCGGGGTCTCTTAAGTGCCATGCATTTATTTATTATTATTTTTTTTTTACAACAATTTTTATTGCAGATTTATAAGTGTACAATCATAGAGACGATTCCGCCTGTATCAGCTTATCACCGGTCCCCATGCATGAGCAAATTAACACACAGCCAATCAGCCCTCATCCCGGAGGCAGGGCGGCGACAACTAGGAGTCCG
Source organism: Lissotriton helveticus (assembly GCF_964261635.1). NCBI lineage: Eukaryota > Metazoa > Chordata > Amphibia > Caudata > Salamandridae > Lissotriton > Lissotriton helveticus. Next base: position 391,015,269 of record NC_136065.1, read on the forward strand.
TACAGAGACCAGGCGAGAAGACAACAACATCAATATTCACTTGACAACAGTACATTCAGGCTTGTGGAAAAGATCTGCTTTTCTTTTTCCCCACCTAACCCCTAACCCCAACCAGTAACATGTCCTCCCCTGCCATAATAAAGAGTAAGGAACTAGCTCAATATCCTGTGCCTCATCTAATGGGACTTACCCAACGAGCCCAGCATCCTGCCATCATCTCTCCCTCCACTCTCAGCAATCATCCTCATTCTTTAGGCAGAGGTCCCCTACCCTCCCACCCATCACCCACCCCTAGTCTCTCACCGGTGTGAGCTGAAATCAGAATGAAATCTCGTTACTCAGGAGCTGGGGGAGCAACACTCATACACTTGTGCGCCACCTGGAACCCTCTAGTAAGTTCAGTCTTCCTGGTCTCTTTCCCGTGATTGATACTCATGCAGGGCAAGTACTAGACCTTCCCATGCCCTTGCCGCCTCCAAACCCTTCTCATCAGCCATGCGGGTCGCCCGTCTAAGCCTTTCACTTCTTACCCACTTTTCCCATTCCGTTGCCCAGCGCTTACTGGACGGGCCCTCCGACGACTTCCAGTGCCAGGTGATTTCTCCCTGGGCCAAAATAAGTCCTAGGTCCATGAATTTACTGGTAATCTTCGTTTTCTTTGTATGTGGGAACCAAAGTAGCAGACAGGCTGCCTTATCATAAATCACCTGCCTATCTGTCACTCCCTTCAATAGCTCTCCCACTTCCGTCCAATACAAGCCCAGCTTCGGGCAATCCCACATCATGTGGTCCAGCTCCGCCCCTGGGAAGAAGCATCTTGGGCATGCCGCCCCCTGGGCATGGAAATGCCTTTGTATCTTGCCCGGTGTTAAGTAGGCCCTATGTATTACAAAAAAGTGTACTTGTTGGAAACGGGCATTCCTACAACCTTTCCATGCCCTCCTCAGGATTTGACCCCAAGTGGCATCCGGTATAGGTTTCCCCACACTTTCCTCCCATTTCAGTTTCAACGTCGTAAGGGGTGGCAGGTTTTCATGAAGCATTCTGGAATGCAAACACGTAATCGCCTTAAACGTCCCCGCTGACATCACCACATATTGGCACGCCATCGTGGTCGTAGGCTCTGATTGCCCCATCTTCCAATGTTTCTTTAAGGCCGCAGTCACGGCCAGATATAACAGGAAACTCCCAGCCGGGATTCCAAATAGGTCCTGCACCGCATGGAAGGGAACTAACTCGCCGTCGGCGTATAGGTCACCCACCATGTGGAGCCCCAGCTCTTCCCATTCCTGAAGGGGGGACCAGTCCCCTCCATGTGGTAAGGCCGTCAGCATAGGCAGAGGTATTTCTGGGGCATACGGATGCACCACTCCCGCTCGCTTTTGGCTCCTAATCCAGCACAGCCGCAACGTCTTTTCCTCTAGCGTCAGGACTCCTACATCAAGGTGTTGTTGCAGGATAATATAGGACAGCACATGTCTCTGTATCCCCGTCCCTCTGCGCAGGTCAGGGCCCCTAAATTCCCTAGCTACGTGTTGCGTAAGGATCTGCAGCTGTGCCGCCAAATAATATAATTCGAAATCCGGCACTGCCATTCCCCCTTCTGATTTTGGCTGACGCAGTGTGTCCAACGCAACTCTTCTCCTTCCGCTTCCCCATAGGAACCCGATAGTAAGGGTCCGTAGGTCCTTAAAGAACCGAGGCGGGATCCACAGCGGAAACGTCCTGAAATAATACAGGAGGCGCGGCAAGGCCACCATCTTGAGTAACGCCACTCTGCCAACTACCGACAACGGGAGTGTGGCCCAAAATGCCACCGAGCCCCTCAAGGCTCTGATGCAGCGTCCAAAGTTGCCCTCCAATAAGTCTTCAGCCCTATGATAGATCCTCACTCCCAGGTAAGTAAAGCAAGAACCTGCCCAAATCACGTCCACAAACAAAGTGGTCCCAGTTTTTTGAAACAAATAAACACAATTGATAAACAACAAAATAAAAATAGATACACGAGTGATTATAACAACATTGTTTTTAATCACAATGTGTTTTGTATAGAAATTATTCATACAATAGAATATACAATAAATCACATTTTTAGTGTGCCCCTATAAGAGTAAGAATAAGGAAGGGTAGTGATGGGATGGTGAAAGGATAAGATCTTTAGAGAAGGTCAGCAAGACCAAAATACAACCAAATTATTACACAAAGAAATTAAATCATCTCATACTTAAAAACATCATGCCTCAATGAAAAACAATAATAATAAATGATAATAGAGGCTGAACACAGAAGGAAGTGTCGACGTTTCGACCCAGTTGGAATGCAGGCGTGGATAAACCTTGCTAGAGGGTCTTCATCAGGACAAGGGTTGTGAAAGATGGGGCAATAGATCTGCCAATGGCAGAAAACGAGGGAAAAGAAATCTTCCAAAAGTATTAAAAAGATGTAGGAACCGTCCCCTTTGCTTCAATTCTGGCAACAATCTACTTATAGCAAAACCGTAACCAGCTCTCGCTGAGTTGTCTTTCAAAAGGCGGTTGTCGTCACGCCCGCGGAGCAGAGTTTAACAGAAAGGCGGTATAGTGGCCGCCCCTGAGGTAGCACTTCTGAGCGAAGAGCGACTTTCAAAGCGCTGGTTGGATTCTAGCGAGGCTCTGCTCGCGGCAAAACCGTGACTAGCTCTGGCTGAGTTGTATTCCCAAAAAGGCGTTCGTCGTCACGCCCACGGGGCAGAGTCTAACAGAAAAGGGTTGCTATTGCCGACGGCTGCCTGACAGAACTCTGCGCGTTTACTTTCACAATTACGGATCAGGAAGCTAGGACACGTAATCAACGGGCGTTTTGGAAAGTTGCTCCCCGCTCATAACGACTACCTCAGGGTCGGCAATAGCAACCCTTTTCTGTTAGACTCTGCCCCGTGGGCGTGACGACGAACGCCTTTTTGGGAATACAACTCAGCCAGAGCTAGTCACGGTTTTGCCGCGAGCAGAGCCTCGCTAGAATCCAACCAGCGCTTTGAAAGTCGCTCTTCGCTCAGAAGTGCTACCTCAGGGGCGGCCACTATACCGCCTTTCTGTTAAACTCTGCCCCGCGGGCGTGCCGACAACCGCCTTTTGAAAGACAACTCAGCGAGAGCTGGTTACGGTTTTGCTATAAGTACCAAGTATAACCACTTTGTTTGTACTAATACGTCGCCCAGGTCCCAGTGACTTCTTGGGTTAACCCGTGTTTGTGTAACAAATCACGTCCACAGGCAGCGGCGGCTGGGGGGCATCTGCCCTCAGTGGGAAGACACTAGTTTTACGCCAGTTCACTCCGAGACCCGACAGAGCCCCAAAAGTATCGAGCATTGCTACCGCCTTTCTCAACGCCCCGGCCGTGTCTTCTAGGAACAGCAAGAGATCATCCGCATACAGCGAGATACAGTGGCGCTCGCCTCGACAGATGATCCCCCCATACGCCGCCCCCGTCCTAGCGCGAATCGCCAAGGGTTCGATCGCCAGGGCGAACAACAGAGGCGACAATGAGCACCCCTGTCGTGTACCCCGCTGTACCGGGTACGCGGTCGATATCACTGAGCCCAGCCGCACCCTGGCGGTGGCCGAGGAGTACAGCACTCTTGTCCAGCGTCGGAACCCGGTTCCCATGCCAAACTTCTCTAGTACTTTGTCCAGATAGGCCCATTCCAAGCTATCGAATGCTTTTTCTATATCAATAGACAACACTGCCGGCCATTCATCCGGTTCCAGTTCGCTCCCCAAGACACGTACCAAGCGGCGGATATTTACTGAAGTGTTCCGAGTGGGGATAAAACCAGCCTGGTCCTCGTGAATCAATGACGTCATATACGGTAGCAATCTGGTGGCCAAGATACGGCTCAAGATGTTATAATCCACCGTCAACATAGATAGTGGCCTGTAGGAAGTCACATCTGTGCTGTCTCTCCCTGGCTTCAGCAGGGGCACCACCAGAGCCTCCCGCATAGAACTGGGAAGGCAGCCCCGTTGTAGTGCTTCATTATGAACTACCAACAACCGGGGTGCCAAGGCATCAATGTATTCAGCATAAAATTCTACCGGGAAACCATCCACCCCAGGAGTCTTTTTCCTCGCCATCTGTTTAACCGCTCCCCTGACCTCAGCCAGCGTGATCGCAGCGCCCAGGGCTTTAGCGTCCTCGTCCCCTAACTGCGGAAACTGAATCTCCGCCAGGTAATCCTCCATGTCCGCACCTCCAGTTGCTAACCGACTCCGGTACAGGGTCTCATAATACTCCGTGAAGCATGAAAGGATCGCCATCTGGGAATAAACTGTGTCCCCTGATTCCGTCCTCAGGCTCAGGATCGAGCACCCCCTAGGATCCGGGTTCGCCAGCCTCGCCAGTAGCGTACCCACCTTGTCACCCTCATCATGGACCCTCGCCGTATACTGCTTATAATCATAGCAGCGTAGCCTTTCAGTCTCCGCTGCCACTAACTCCTTAGCCTCCATAAGCTGTGCCTGCAATGCCCCCTGCTCAGGTCTTCGTTGCTCTATCTTCCTCAGCTCCTCCTCCGCCTTCATGACCTCCTCTAATATCACTTTCCTGACCCCGCAGTGTTTACCAATACACAGGCCTCTCGCTACCACCTTAAATGCGTCCCATTCAAGCCCTCTTGATGAAGCCGACCCCTCGTTAACCTCAAAGTACGTCTCCACTCCCTCCTGGACCTCAGCCCTAAACACCTGATCTTCTAGCGTGTCTGGGTTCAATCGCCAATTGGGAATTGTTGTTCTCGCCCGCTGCCATTGGAGAGAGAGTAGCTGGGGATTATGATCAGAGATGGTCCTAGCTAGGTATTCAGTATGCGACGCCATGTTAGCCGTGGTAGGGTCACAGAGAATCGTGTCAATCCGGACATGCAGTTCATGGAGCGCGGAAAAGAAGGAGTAGTCCCTATCATCAGGGTGCTGCCCATGCCACACATCCATCAGCCCCCATTCAGTCTGCCATTCCATTCTCCGCCGTGCCACCCTACGTACCAGGGACTCAGCCAGTGGTGGGTGGGACCTGTCTAAGGTAGTATCAGTAATGGAATTAAAATCGCCACCTAGTATTAACGGTCCCGCTAAATAATGTGCTAGTACACCTGAGACGGCGTCAAAGAATCGGGGTTGGTCCACATTCGGTGCGTAAATGCTGCAAAGTGCCACCTCTCTGCCATACAGTCTTCCCATTACTCCCACATATCTACCCTCCGGATCAATTATTTGACTTGTGACTTGAAATGGAGTTCCAGCCCTCACCCAAACCAGCACCCCCCTCGCTTGTGCTGAATATGCTGTACCAAATACCTGCCCCCTCCAGCGTCTTTGCAGCGCCGCACATTCCAATTTGGTAAGATGGGTCTCCTGGAGCAACGCAATCTGGATCCCACGTCTCACCAAATACGCATGTACTTTATAGCGTCGGGACATAGTATGCAGTCCACGTACATTCCAAGTGATGCACTTCAGTTCAGGTAATGTCCCCATTGTTATCCTCCCCCAACAGCGCCTCCTTCAGATTTCTCCAGCCCACACCATCATCAGACAGACCCCCCCCCCACCCCTTAACATACCCAACGCCCACGCCCCCAGAACAGGAACCAATAGTCGTGCATCAGTCCCCATCCAAACCTCAGTAACCATAGAAACAAATCTACCCCGCAGTAGTCACTACAGGTTGCCTTAAGGGCAATAGGAACGTGGTGACGCACCGATAGGCGGCAGCTCCCGCCACCGCCCCCCGCTCCATGATCCCGCTTAGTCAAAAGGTTACCACACACTCCTGTTCCTCCAGTGATCGGCCCCAGGTTACACTTCACCTCCGGAGTCATGTAGATCACAAATCGTCCGCTGTTCGAGGAGTTACTTCCGGCCCTACGGTACTATCCACATCCGATAATTCAGTCCCTGATTGTCCTTTGTCGTCCTCTGACGCCGATCTTCCAGTTTGGTCGTCCGTTTGCGATCCAGTTATGGCCGCCGTCGCTGCTAGCGCTCCCTGTTTTTCCGCCGCCATTTGAGCCAGCAATAGGGCCTGTTGAGTTCTATTTCTCTTGCGGATGCGTTGTGATTGGCGCACCCTCACTGGCTTGGGCCGATCATCAGCCGTTTTGCCCCTGCGATCAGTGCCCGCACTGTAGGACTCAAGCCAAGACCAAGCATCCTCCGGTGACAAGAAGAACTGTGTCGTGCCATCCAAGATGATTCGCAGCCTTTTTCACCACTAGGTATGAGGCCCTACAACGTTGAATATCCTGTGTATAGTCCGGGAATATAGTGACCGTGCTGTTCTTCACCTGAAAAGGCCCCACGGAGCGTGCATTTTGAATTAATAGGTCTCTGTCTTTATAGTGAAGGACACGAGCCACCACAGGTCTAGGCGGGCGCCCCAGCAGTGGTGGTGCGGCCGGGACTCTATGTGCCCTCTCAAGAGTAAAGAAGGAGGATAGCCCTTCCGGGGCCACCTGAGACCTGAACCAGTTCTCCAGGTAAGAGATCATATCCGTCCCCTCAATTTTCTCTGGCAGGCCAACCACCCTTACATTGTTGCGCCGATTCCTACTTTCGGCGTCCTCCGCCCTCTTCTCCAACGTCGTTAGCCGGTGCAGCGCATCCTCTACTTTCCGCTCAATAGTCACCACCGCTGGTTTCAAATCCTGTACTACCAATTCAGTGTCTTTCACCCTGTCCACCAGCTTTGAGTGATCAGCTTTCAGGAGGCCCAGCCCTGTCGCGACCTGCGCAATGTCGTTATGCAGGGAGTCTTTGGTTGTCGTGATGGCCTCTAGTATCTGATCCAGGCGTTTGTTCAGCCTCTTTTCAGTTTCCGTGCCCTCCATCAGCCCTCCGAAACAGCACTCTGCGCCGCACCGTCGCTATCCGCGACTCTCGGCTTCATCTCGATAGACACTCTTCTCACAGAGCCGCCCGTAAACACCGTCCACTGCGGTTCCTTTATTTTCAGGCAGCGCGAAGCTCTGCGACCGATGCCAGGAAAGGGTTGTCAGGCCAAGCCACGTGCTGCGCAGGTCGCAGTCCCTCCGCTTGTATGGAGCCGCCGCCGTCGCGACCCTGGGTGTAGGGCCACCTAATCCAACCCAGGGCCACTATGGTAGTCAAGGGCCCCGTCAGTAGTGGGTACCGCAGTAATGTTTAGCCCCGGTTCGAGCGACCCACCTTCATTATAACCGGGTCAGCACTATGCTCAAGAAGGTGCTGAGGTCCACCCAGTGACCCACAATAGAGCTCCAGTGATCAGCGCCGTTCCGCCATCGGTCCCACTCTCGGTCCCTCCGATTCCAGGCAGCAGAGCTAGGCACGCTGTGGCCCGTGTCCTACCTCCAGGTGGTTGCCAGAGTGAATCCCTTTGCAGGTCTCGGATGCAGCAGGGCCTCGGCGCTCTCCTCCGTGCCCTTCCCTGGATGCGCCGGGTCAGGGGTTCAAGTATCCCAGTTACTCCCCAGCTGCCAGCTGGTCGCGCGGCGCATCAACAGGGGGACAGTCCCTGCATCGCCTCAGCGCCGCCTTCGTTGTCGTGCCCCGGGCAGTGCCTCCGAAGCGGTCCCTGTCCGACCTCCTACCGCTGCGGCGGTGTCCAGCCCTCCTGCAAAGGATCTGCAATTTCCAGGGTCCTGGTTGCCACTGAGCGTCACCCACTGGAAGCCCCGGGGCCCACCTCGTTGGCCATTTCAGGGCACTAAGCACCTGCGCTGTTCCGTGAGCGCACCGGTTCCTCACCCCTCCGTGCCTCAGCTACAGAGCAAAGGACACCTCCTCCTCTCGTCGTCTCGTTAGGCAGCCGCCATTTTGGGTCCTCCGATGGATTTTCGGCACCCGTCTGAGAGTCACTCTCTGGTGTCCCTTCCTGTGCCGCCCGAACTCAGGCGCACGGCTATCGCAGCCCCTCTCTCGCTGTGCTCCAGCCGGTCAGGCCAGCGTCGCGGCAGGCAGGCCGGCTCCCCAAATCGCCGTCACTTCGCGATCGCCGCCATTTTGCGGGTTCCGTCTCTCTACGCCCGGACCAAGTCCGCGAGGGTAAACTCGCTCACCGGGCCCCTTCACGAGGCAGTTTCGGGCACAGAATGTACACCAGAGGTTCCGACCCAAATATCGCCGTCATGAGTCACTATCGACCCCCGTATGCAGGATTAGTGAGGGATCGAGCCCGGAGCTATCGGCTCACGCCACCTGCTCCATCGGCGCTCAAGCCACGCCCCGTGTCATGCATTTATGATGGCAATCCTGCCTGCATCTCTTTGACCCACCTCCACCCTGAGCCAGATCGGAGAATGATAAGAAACACCCCTACCCAGATGGCGCACCTCTAGGATCAATGCCGCCTGCGACGCCGGTACTAAAACGTAGTCTATTCTGGATAAGGAGTGATGTGCAGCAGATGCGTGCATGTAATGCACCCCACCTGGGTTCCTCAATCTCCACCCATCCGTAAGCCCAGTTGTTTCTAAGAAGTCGGGTAACCACCTCTGGGACGGCGCCCAGAATTCGGGCTGGGTGTCTATCCACCTCACCATCTATCAGAGCATTGAAATCCCCTCCCACAATCAGTAACCCCACAGGCAAAGTTTAAAAAATCACACACAGGTCTCGGAAGGTGTCCATCTGCAGGCCCGGCCGAACATACACAGACATAAAGGTGACAATCCTCCCCTCCCACAGCCCCGAGATGCCAATGTAGCTGCCTCGATTATCAGCCCATGTGGCCTGGATCGTCAGTGGAAAGGAGTTCCTCACCAGGATACCCGCCCCCCTGGACCCTGTAGTGAATCCAGCATGCGCCACCAGCTTGTATCCCCCTTGTGCAGGGCCATGCAACGATTACCAACCAGATGCGTCTCCTGTAGCAACACCACATCCGGGGAATGCCTCCTGACTAATTGACTAACCATCCCCCTCTTAATTTTGTCCCCTAGTCCATTCACATTCCTACTGAGCGCGGATATCCCCAATCTCTGTCTACCAGAAGACATTGTAGTGGTAAATCATAGCTAGGTCACCTGATGCAATAAAAAAATTAAAACAAATTGCCGATAATACTGCACACATTACAACCTCAATCGCAAAAAAAAAAAAACTCTCAACCCCCACCCCCCACCCTGCACCCCTGCATATAGCTTACGCTTATCCCTAACTAGCAGTGTGCCTGTCGCTCCAATACTAATCTACAACTAACTAAAGGTAGAAAATGGAAGGAGGGCCCGAAGAAACCCGCCCACCTCCCCCTCCCCCTCCCCCGCCCCGCTACCGCATCTCCAGTCCAGGCCGGCCCACAGTAATTTCGAATCTGACACGGCAAATCAGGGGAACTGTTATAGACCCGCCCCACCCCACCCCCCCGCTCATACCATACAACAATTTAAGTCCTGCGGTCTTTATTTTGCGTTCTTCTATTGTTCATCCGTTGCACCTCGATCACGACTCTCCGCCTCGGTCGAGTGTACACTCTCCAACCAGTCCGACGCCACCTCAGGGTTATCAAAGAACCAGGCCTTCCCGTTAAGTTCCACCCGGAGGTGGGCCGGAAACATCATGGCGTATTTTAGTCCCTTGTCTCTCAGTTTCTTCTTCGCCAACAAGAAGCCCTGGCGCTGCTTCTGTACCATTTGAGTGAAGTCTGGGAAAAAGAAGAGGGTTGCGTTTTCATATCTCAGAGGGGTCCCCGCTGGTGCCGCCTGTAGGATCGCATCTCTGTCGCGGAAATTCAGGACCCTCCCAATCATAGGGCGGGGGGGTGCCCCGGGTCTGGGCCTTCCCCCCAATACCCTGTGCGCACGCTCGACCGTGAAAAAATTACTTAGTCCTTTAGGCTTAAGGTGGTTGAGGACAATGTCTTCGACGAACCGATTCGGTGGTTGGCCTTCTGATTTCTCGGGCACCCCAAGAATGTGGACGTTGTTATGCCTGGCCCTGCCCTCATAGTCATCCAGCTTGCGTTCTGTAAGAACTCTTGAGGTCCTAAGGTCTCGCACCTCTTCTTGCAGTGAAGCCACATCGTCGATCAGGCTGGCCGTCTTGATTTCCAGCGTCTTTACCTTCTCGCTTGCCTTTGTGAGATCCGCCCGTATCATCCCCACCTCGATTGTAACCGTATCGAGTTTGTTGTCCAGGACCACCATCTTCTGGCCCAGGGATGCCTGAACTCTGTTGATGGCTGTCATGAGATCCGTCAAAGTTGGCTCTGTGGGAGTGAGCGTGGCATCCCCCCCCCCGACGGGGTCTTTTTCAATTCCACTGGGGACCCCTTGGGCAAAGTATATCGATCCAACTTGTTGGATTGGATGTTTCTGGACCCCTTGGAGGACCTGGCCTGGGATCTATCAGTGTCGGTCTTAGTCGCCATCTTGCCTCCTTAGATTTCAATGCCGGATACAAGCTGGGTCTCACACTCGGGGCAAAGGTCACAGATAGTCTGCACACCCCTGACACACACCGACGTCGGCCGCCACAATCATGCTTCCCCCCGGCCTCCACTAGCACGTCTCAGGTCACCTGGTCGATAACAGGTCGGAAGAACTCCACAGCCCCCAATCTCTCACTCGCCCTGAAAAAGATCAATAATCATGAGTCTCCACACCACTGCCAGAGCCCCTCCTCTAGACACAAGGCTCAGCCGACCCCGATGAGAGCGGTCCGCACCGCGGCGCAGTTCCGCTGCCCCCATCGCCGGACAGGCCACTCACTCCCCAGGATCAGTGCCAAGCATGTCCTTCAAGAGCTTCACCTGTGCTGTGGCTCCGTATTGCAGGTATTCTCCTCGGTGCCTCCTTAAAGGTCGAGAGAGCGCCCCACAGCAAGGTAATGTGCGCCAAGTCCGTATGACTCCCCCGCTACCTCCGACACTGCGTAGATAGTGGGCACTTTGCACACTCCGCCCGCACTCAGTTTCAGCAGCCGGCGGTGCAAGACGGCCAAAGGGGGCTCTCCCCAGTCGGCCCTGCCACTCCACCTATCTCTAATGCCACCAGATGCACAGTCCTTTGCTTTCCGCGTCCTCCAAGTGGCACAGTGCCCCACAGCTCCCCGGGCAGCACCACTGCATGATTTCAAGCGCCCGTGCCCCTCCTGCTCCGCCCCGCCTCTCCACCACTCACCGCGAGGCTTGCCAATTGTCCCGGGGAGCGCTGGGCCGAATATCGGGCCGGACCGGTAACATCCGGTCTACGGCCCCCGTTGTTGTGGCACTCGGGCGGCCTCCAATCTATGCGAGGCCCCGGCTCCCGCAGGGAACAAGGCCCCAATCTTCCGGGCGACGTAGCTCCGCCACAGGGCCACGGAGACGGCCCAGAACAACACCGGCGGGCGTCGCTTCTGCTCCCGAGTCTGGAAGTGGGGCTCAGGCCCAGGATACGCTGCAGGATATTGTAGCGGGAAAGGGAGGTCGGCGGAGCCAAACCCCTACATGGCCATCTTGGTCGCCCGCTAGGCTCCTCCCCTCATCTAATGCAATTTAATACTGACCCTGCTTTTTCAGTTTGGAAATTTGAGATTCACAGCCCCAGAATCTCACTGTCTAAGCTACGCTGCTGGTCCTTCCATCGATAACCGCTTCTTTCCAGTAACGCACCTAAGCTTCCCCTGATAGTACTAATGGATGTTAAGAGGTTTCAGGCCCAAGTACATCTATTCATAGCTCCATTGTGTATCTTTAAGAAAGAAGGCACTGTTCACTGAAGGGCCTTGGTGTATTCTACCCTTTAACATGGAGTATTTGTGAAGCACACTTCCACCCCCGGGACGTCTTAGCGCTCAGTAAATGTTGTTTATCATTACCCAACTGAAAGGTATTCATTTTAGCGAGCTCAAAATGATGAAAGGCTGAGTGTACCCTGCCAAGATTCGAACTTATGAACTTGAGGTCAAACACAGATCCCAGGAATTATCGTGTTAGTCTCCTGAGCCACCAGGTCCTCAGAAAGTAGTACCAGACATTAGATTAGCAGGGCTTACTTTCAGAGAGCGGGAAACATCCTTATGGTGGAGAAACATTCGTATCAGGGGAGTGTTCTTAGAAGAACATTTTTCCACACTATGGGCCCCATTCACATCGGTAAGCTTACACTTGTGTGTAAGTTTATGCTTATTTTGGAATTTACAAAACTGCATTTTAATAGTAAACTCACGAATGCTGAGACTCCGCCGTCGGGGCAGAGAACTGCGCATGTAAAACAATATGACAGACCTATCTTTTTATGTGCGGAGTCCACCCTCCCCACCCCCCCATGTGGAGGATCCTTACTCGTAAACTTACTATGAGAATACTGTTTGGTGAATGCCAAAGCACATATAAAGTTACACAAAAGTGTATGCTTACCTTTCTGAATCAGGCCCTATGTTTGTGTGGCTTCCTGTTCCTGTCAATAGAAGTAATCCTGGTTACAATAACAGTCACTGGGTGTCATGTTGGCACAGTTTGGTGAAACTGTCCTGTTGATGGATTGGCTCATAAGGGAGGGTGTTTCTATGATAGATAAGGCCATTTGACCCATAGCCTCAACCCGTCTTTGTGTGCTCATAAGCTTTTGTTAAATTGTCTCTGGTACACAGGGTGTAGGTCTGTGTTGCTCTAGTGCGCATTCTGTACCTATTGTTAAGATTTCGTTAGCTGTCCTGTTTTCCCAAACCTGTTCTCTGTCTATTCTCTGCCCTCTTCTCTGCCAGCTCGGCTGTAGGTTATCACCATGGATGAACTTCAAGACTATCTGTATGGGTGGGAAGAGATGTGAGGGCTATATGGTGTCAATGGCTTTGTCGCTGGGTGTGGGCTGTATGTTAGTATCCTACTAATGTTTATTGATCGTACTCTTTGCGATGTTGTCTAGTGTTGTGGTGTTGTGTGTTTTCATTGTGGTAGGAATCAGAGGCTTTCAGTGGTCTATTCGTAGCCAATGTGGGCACCGGTCTGTCTTATCATATTTATTTCTTCTTCTGCTTCACTCGGTGATTGGTTGTAAGTGACTGGCCATTGTTTACAGTGGATTGATTATGGTAGCCACGTTTTCAGCTAATGCTCCAGAAAGGACATAGGGGTTGTTGTTGGGTTCTTGGTTAGAGTTGTGTGTGCAGGACATGGAAAGTGTATGCATCACAGGTAGTGGAGTTTTAATTTAAAGGAGCAAGTAGTTGCTGTAAACCTGCTCCCCTGCCAGTCATGTTTCAAGGACTCAAAGAATTGAAATTGTGGGGGTGAGCCTTATCAGGGGGTCACCTGGTGCAGGGGTTCGCCCTTTTGTGTACTGGTCCTTTAGATTGACAAAGTAGAGATTGGCACGAAAGCTGTAATATCAAGAAAATAGTTTATTAGTACTCATGAGTGGAACTACATCGATACAGAACCCTCAGGCAATGTATGAGGCAACACAGGGAGTACAGAAACCATGGGCTTTATATACTGTAGCAAGTGCAGTGTAAGCATGGAGGTTCAAAAACGAGCAGTACAAGTGTACACACAAATGGTCAGTTACATACAAGGATACATCAGAATTGCTTAGTCAACAGAATGGGAGGAGTTACAGTACTGCGGACATCAGTAAAAATAGCCTGATAGTTACATCTGTAACAGTCGCATTCCAGCAACTAAGGTCTCTCTGAGCATGCGCAGTGCTCAGGCTCAGTGCTGCAGGAGCTAAATATAGATGATGACTCAGGCGTTATAGAGAAGCAGGCAACAGCGAAGACGGGGAAGCACATGGCTAACTAAAACGGATGCCAAAAACAAAATGGCTTCAGCTCATGCTAACAGTGATCTCTGCCAAGTTTCCACAGACGACCCTTTTAGCATTAGCTTGTCAGGACCCTAGGTTCACGAGTGGCTGTAATCTCCTACAAAGGGGTTAAGAGACCAAGACAGATCTCAAGAAGAAAAACGTGGTCACAGAGAGTACGATCATGGAGCTCCAAAAAGGCCGCGAGGCTGGAGCAGGTGTTAGCAGTCTAGTGTTTCTGGCTGACGTCGTCAGCTGAGTTCCGGTGGAGCGCGCGCTGAGGAAAAACTGCGCACTTCACCAGAGTAAGCACCGAGTGAAGAACGTTATTCAAAGCCCAGAGTAAAGAAAGTCTGAGGAGATTCATAGTTTGTTAAATTCGTTCACGTTTTAAGTCAGGGAGTGTGAACGAGTCTGAGCGAGTCTAGGAAACGAGTCTTAGGGTTGAATTACTCGTTATTATGATTCCGTGTTCATTACGGCTGCATAACGAAGAACGCGGTCGTCTCTATAGTTATCTATCTCACTAGCTAGGTCTAAAACAAGTAATTACAAACTATATTAGTTACTTACCTGAGTCATTCCTTCACGCCCTGAACCTCGCACGTCGTGAAGAAGGAGTCGACGAGCAGCAGGAGGTCATCCAGTCAGAATCCTGAAAGCGAAGAAATACGATAAGTGAAAAAACTGAGAATATATGTCAATTAAAATAGAGTTTGAAATGTTCCACTTATATTGATACTGACCTTGACAAGTGGCAAGGAACGTGAAAATCACATAACTAGTAAAAGGAGTGAATTCGACAATAAGTGCATCTAAGAGAGAAAAAAGACAGTCAAGAATTAAGGAAAAACAATACACAAGAGCAGAAGGAAGGTCAAAGCTATACACAGTAAGTCAGGGGAAAAACTAGACAGTAATTAGGAAGTCTTTAGGAATCCTGAATATTAATACTCAGTTGTTGCCTTTTTTCAGATAAAACTAGTCGGCAATAAGATAAGGAAATTAAGGAATAAGGAGGAGCAGTGCAGAGTTAAAAGTGAGTAAAGAGAATAGAGAAGGTAGAAGTAAGAAGTCCGGAGTCAAGAGTAGAACACATTAATAGGAACGCACACATTTATATTTCAGGAAGGAAGAAATAGATATTCTGCCAAAGTCCGCCTAGTTAAGAAGCTAAGAAGAGAGGACAAGATTCTTGGCATTAAATGGTAGGTGAGAGTAATAGAGGGAGTTAGCTAAGGAAGAGGAAAAAACCAGAGTAAGGTATAATTGTGCATTTCCTTTCCAGGGTCCAGGTGATAGATGGTCTGCAGGTCGGACTGACGAGAAGGACCCACCAAGAAGATCTCTTCTCTTGTTGTTTATTATTTTATCCACTTTTCCCCTTCCCTTTCGGGTAATGACTTTGGAGACTAGTGGATACTAGCTCTGGGTGATTGCTCGAGGGGGATTCGGAAGCCAGCATCTCTGTTCCTGTGCAGCTACAAGAAGTATCCTTTTATTTACGAGTCTGACATAGCTGAAGAAATCTATGATTTAGAAGGAACAAAGAAAACATCTTGTACGTCTATTTGCATCATCTCATTAACTTCCTGGTCTAATACATATTGGGCGTTTTCATTCTTAATGTTGCATTTGGTAGGTATACAAGCAGTGATACAGAGGGAACAAAGCATTGGACCACATTGTAGACATACGCAACATAACAGTAGGATCGCAAAGAAGATACATAGAATCGTTAACTGTTTCCAGCCCCTGATAACAAATAGTGTCCATAGCCAACCGGTTAAAGTCCATGTTCCGGCATCAGGTTGAATCTCAGCAGCGATTTTATGTAGTTTAGAGATTGCATCAAAAACTGAAGGGGCGAGGGGCGTGGCTAGCAGCCAACGATGGCGGCAGCAACCTAGAGAGGCTCCCGATGTAAGGAGGCATCCCGCATAAATCCGCAGGTTCCATCCGACAATTTTATCACCCAGACGAGGCACGCTGGGTCCGGCGACCGAGCGGCAGCAGGAGGAGAGGTATAGAGACAGCGGCGTCCCGGCAATCAGCGAGACTGTGGTGCAAGGGGAGGGGCCTAGTATCCCCCTTCGCGCAGCGACGTAGAGTGAAGACTGAGCCCAGGCGGAAGTGGGGCTTCAGCGGGCGCCGATCGCCGGAAGCGGGGGACCATCGGCAGATAACATAAAAAAGCCCGAGGGGCCTCGAGATCCACCCACCGGAGAGGCCTGCGGGTGGCCGCTCTGCTGAAAAGTGCCACGGGAGACAGCGAAGGGACGAAGTGGCAGATGTGGCGACACAGGGGCAGGAACTGCTATCTTGTGAGGTCGTGACGCTTCCGAGAGGATCGACCCGAGAGTGCAAGTATTGGACCCCGGTGCTGGAGACCCCGGGGAGACATCGTTGCGCGAAATCACTGGGAACGGGGTTGCAAAGCACGATCTGCCCCCCCCCCCCGCTGAGCACCAGCTCACATCGACAGCTGAACATAGCCTGGCACCTGGAAAGCACTGAGCTGCCCGAACGCGGGCACCCCCTCTCCTACTGAAAGAAACGCAGTGGCGCGCGGCCACAGGGCAGCGGGTCAGGGGATCTGGTGCAGTACGCTCTGGGCAAACGGAGGAGCGGCCCGCAGGGTGTAAACAGGCACAGGCAACGTGCACGAGCTTCAGCATCTGTGTCGGCTTACGGGGGTACTATGATGGGCAAGAGGAGGACGGGATGTCTCCCACCCTTCCCCTTCTAAGCAGTAGGTCACCGGCCCCCGGACCACACTGAGTAGCAGCGGACAAGGTGTACCACGCTGGAAGCGCTGTAGGGGAGGAAAGCCACCCCGACGACGGACACCTCGTGAGGGGCCCTGCTCGAACAGACACTGACCACGGCGGCTTTGCCAGCTGCCTAGCACACGCGAGGGGAGGCTGGAGACACCCAACCCATAGTAGTGGACTTGAGAGGACTGCAGAGCACTGCAGGAATCAAGTAGACATCGACCAGGAGAAGCGAAGGGTCTCCCATCCCCTGTTGGGCAACGCGCCTCTTAAGGACGAGAGACTTCCTAGGCCATAAACATGGCAGGCAGAGGCCCCAAACACAACTCCACGCAGGCCTAGCTTGATAAGTTCGCCTACGACAAACAGACACCCCCCTGATGGAGCAACGTAAGTCCACGGGGAGAACAGCAGAAGGCGAAGGGGCAAAAAAAGCCACGCTGGAGGACGTCCTGGCAGTGTTGGCTCAGGTGCAAACGACGGTGGGGGCGACGGCGACCGAAGTAACCCTTATACGCGCAGACCTCCAGAAGATGAACGAAAGAGTGAAACAAGTAGAAGTTGTGACCAAGTCCTTAGTCGAAGATGTGTCAGAGTTACAAATAGAAATGGGAAAATTGCAAGCGGACAACAAAACGCTCAGGGAGAAGCTGGACGATCAGGAAGGGCGCTCCTGGAGGAACAACGTCCGAATTTTGGGAGTGCCGGAGTCTGAAACCACGGGAGCTATGGACCTCTACGTGGAAGATATGATCAAAAACCAACTCCAACCCAAAGGTCTCTCACATTTCTTCTCAGTGGAAAGGGCCCACAGAGTGCCAGGAGGGAAGCCGAAAACGGGTGGCCCGCCGAGACCGATATTGGCGAGACTCTTCAACTTCCGGGACCGTGACGCCATTTTACAGGCGGCTAGAGTGGCGCCTGCCATCCAAGTTCAGAACTCTAAGGTATCCTTTTTCCCAGACTACACGGCGGAGGTATCGCGAAGAAGGAGGACTTTTCTTGAGGTTAAAAAGACGTTACGGGACAAAGAACTGCCCTACTCAATGCTCTTTCCGGCCCGCCTACGGGTAGTAGCTGACAAAAAGGTTTGGTTCTTCGACCCCCCCGATGCGGCCAGGGACTGGCTTGAGGGATGGCATACTGTGGGACCTCCACGCGGAACTCGCAGAACGAACCATGGACACCGAGACGACAGCCGGCCCGGGTCACAGATATTGGGCAGAGGTGGCGCGGGAAGATCCCCGACACAAGAACTCACAGAGGCCGACGGAGGAGAATGACCCGGAATGGAAGGGGCGCAAATGGAAGCTGTCTTTTGATAATTGAACTAAGTATTTCACGGTCGCGACTGGACGCTGGCCTGGGTAGCCCGGATGTGAGCAGGGATGCCGCCTGCCCGGGGAAACGCTCTCCCCCAACACGCAAGTACTCTGGTTTTGGGATGGGTTAAGCACTCTGCTCAGTTGGGGAGGCGGGCAGTTGAAAGTCCGTTAAGCAGGGGGGCAGGAAGGGGGGGGAGAGGGGGGGGTTGTTTTAGTTTAGTTATGTTAGGAACACATGTGTAAGGTCTAGGTATATTGTCTTTACTTTGAGATGCTTAGCAAGAGTTCGGAATTCACAAGCAAGGTCTAGATATGATGTTCTACAACTGAGCCACTTAGCCGAGGGGAATGGACGTAGCTTTCAGGTCATGAATCGTGCTGGACAAGCAAATGGCTACATAACTGCATATGGCAGACGGCCCGACACGTAGAACGGAGGGGGTAGAGCCACGCTCCCAGGGTTCCCCCCTGCGAATCTTAAAATGGAATGTAAGAGGCCTGGGAGACAAGGTGAAACGTGGACTGGTGCTGACAGCACTAAAAAGGCAGAGGCCTGTCCTAGCACTCCTGCAGGAGACACACTTAACGGGTGGGGCATCCAAAGCCATGGACAGGAGAGGGTACAAAATGTTAGTTCATTCAGAATTTACGTCAGGGTCGCGGGGAACCAGCATTTTAATTCAGAAATCCTCCCACTTCATTCCACTGAGCACCAAGTCGGATGGACAGGGGTGTTTCGCAGCCCTGCATGGACAGTGGGAGGGGAGGCTCCTGAACCTAGTTTCGGTATACATCCCCCCGGCGCTCCAATCAGTGCAGCTCCCGGCCCTAGCAGACTTTTTACTGACCCTTCCCGAGGGGGATGTCATTCTTGGGGGAGACTTTAATGCCACTATAGATACACAGATGGATAGATTCCCGACGACAGCGCCCACTGGAGGCCCTTCCCGCTTCCAACGTTTTCTGACAGCTGTGGGTCTAATCGATATATGGCGGCATGCCCACCCTCAGGCTAGGCAGTACACCTACCACTCCGCCGTCCATGGTAGAATCGACTACTTTTTAGCACTGGGGGGTGATATACAGCACGTGGACACCATAGATATTCATCCAAGGGGAATATCAGATCACTCCCCAATCACCCTAACAGTTTCCACTCAAGAGAAGTCCCGCAAACGCATATACCCCATCCATGCTGCATACTTCAAGGTCCCTCAGGTTAGGAGAGCCCTCAAAACGACGACAACACACTATTTCACGGAAAATACTGCCTCGGTACGCTCCTCAGAGGTCCTATGGGAAGCATACAAGACGGTACTAAGGGGACAAGCCATAAATTCGATCACGGGCTACAAAAGGGAGAAAGCTGACGAGCTCACTAGACTGGAATTGACACTGCGAGATGTGACAACAGAGCATGAAATGCACCCCACTCCAGACACGTTGCATGCACTACACCTCCAACAACAAATGTACTCGGACCATGTTCGGAACCAAGTTAAGGGACACATAACTGACACACAGAACAGGATTTATGAGGTAGGGGACAAGGCGGGTAAGATGTTGGCATGGCTGGACAGGAGGGGGGGAGTTCCAGAGGTATACAGCGCGTGAGAGACAAACTAGGAGAGGTACACACTAGCCCGGAACGGATAGTGGAGGCACTCGCGGTGCACTTCGAAGAGGTTTACACCCCGGAGCGGGAGGTAACAGCAGAAATGGCGAGGGCGGCATTGGAGCCGATCGGGGTCCAGACACTACCTCCGGGGGCTGCTGCTGACTTAGATGCAGACATAACTACGGAAGAGATCCACTCGGCCATACGTGCATTGCAGCCCGGCAAGGCGCCCGGGCCAAATGGCATCCCTGTAGAATGGTATCAGACAGCGTCGGAGGGGTTGGGTAAGCACCTACTGGCGATGTACAAGGAGTGTTTAGAGAAGGGTATGCTTCCACCGGATCAGCGACTGGCAACCATAGTGGCGGTCCCCAAACCGGGGAAACCGCCAGAGGAATGTTCCTCATACCGCCCTATCTCCTTACTGAATGCTGATGTTAAGATCCTGGCCAAACTCCTCGCTGCCCGACTGGTGCCGCATCTGCCCGGTCTCATACACCCAGACCAATCTGGATTTATGCCTCATAGAAACACGGCGCTGAATTTGTGCCGATTGCACGGGGTGCTGGCGAAGGCGGAATCAATCCCAGACCAAGCGGTTATACTGGCTCTTGATGCAAAGATGGCCTTCGATCTAGTAGAATGGAACTATCTGTTTGAGGTCCTGACCCGTCTGGGATTTGGATCCAAGTTTATTGCGTGGGTTAGGCTACTCTATGCTGACCCAGTTGCACAGGTGGTGGCAAACGGGCACATCTCGCGACCATTCCCTCTGGGGAGGGGCACCCGTCAGGGGTGCCCCCTCTCACCATTGCTCTTTGCAATCGCATTGGAACCGCTGGCTACCTTGATAAGAACAACACCACTACTGAAAGGAATACGCTGGGCGGAGGGCTGGGAGGACCGGCTCTCCCTCTACGCGGACGACATGCTGGTGTACCTAACGGACCCGGAGCATGGGGTGCCGGCGCTCCTGACTCTCTGTGATAGCCATGGAAAGGTGTCGGGTTACAAGTTAAATTGGAACAAATCGGAGATGTATGTTCTGAAGGGCCCTGCCCCGGCATTGAGCATGGAATGCCCGCTAAGGGCAGCTGGCTCCTCCTTTAAGTACTTGGGTATCCATGTTACAAGGGATCCAACAGAATTTATGTGTAAAAATCTGACACCTCCCATGGAGCGACTTCAGCAGGACGTTAAGTTCTGGGCGGGGTTGCCTCTGACGCTGTTGGGAAAGGCTGCACTCTACAAAATGATGTCTTTGCCCCGCTTTTTATATGTACTTGAGAACACGCCATACCCGGTGGCACCGAGATACTTTAGGAAGATAGCGGCATCGGTGTCAGGTCTTTTGTGGGGAAACCTCCCGGCACGCATCGCGCAGGCCAAACTACATAGGGACTGGTTTGATGGCGGAATTGCGTTGCCTAATTTGAAACTGTACTATTGGGCGGCACAATTGAAACCCATTAACCAATGGATCCACGCTCCACAAAATGACCCAGCATTCAAGGCTGATAGGGCGCAAATCGGCGCTAATAGCCTGCTGGCCCCACTGTATGATCAAAGAAGAGTCCGTCGACTGGAGGGACCCACTAGATTTACTGCAGCGATATGGCATACAGCGACAGCGGCACTAGGCTGGAAGGGGAGAATAACCAAGCTTACACCACTATGGGACTCTGGAGCCCTGGGAAGCCTGAGAAACAGCAGAGGCTTCTCGCAATGGGATGCTATAGGGATATCAATGGTAGGCGACCTGTGGGAGAGGGGAGAGGTGGTTCCATTCGACAGACTGAGGGAGTTGTACGATATGAGAGTGAGGGAGTCTTACAGATATGTCCAGATAAGGCACGCACTACTCGCTGCCAACCCCCCCGATACGGAAGTGCCGGAATCATCCCCGCTTGAGGATCGCCTCCTCACGGACTTCATGATTGAGCGTGCGACATCACTTACATATCGTAAATTACTCAACAACTTGCCGGACCCAATGACTCCATTGAAAGAGAAGTGGGAGGGGGACATTAATGCAATCGACGAACATGAGTGGAATGAGGCGACGGCGTCGCCAAAAGAAGTGAGTATCTCCGCAAGATTAAGACTCGTGCAACTGAAAGTTTTACATAGGGTATATTACACAAGGACGACACTGCACCGCATACATAGAGCACAACATCCTTACTGCCTCCGCGGGTGTGGGGAGGAGGGCACGTTCTTCCACACGTTATGGGACTGCCCACGTATCCAGGAATACTGGAGGCAAATACTGCGCACTATATCACAGACACTGGAGACCTCCCTAGTTCCCGAGCCACGAAAATGCTTGCTCAATGTATGGGACCCCAACGATTTGTCCAGGCACGGACAACTCTGGGCTACCTTAGGCATGATAATAGCCAAGCGAGACATCGCGCAGCGCTGGGGGGCGGCGGAATTACAAACGAAATCGCAATGGTGCTTAAACATGGACAGGGTGATGGTGACGGAGAGGGCAGTGTATTCTAATCGGGCCTGTCCAGGGAAATGGAATAAAATTTGGACTCCATGGAATGTCTATAGAGGGGAGATCTGTGATCCCTTGCCGGAGGACGATCAAACAATGTCGGATGAGGAGGGGGAAGAGGACTGATAGACTCCGCTGACCTCCAAAATGAATGGTAACCGCGGGTCATAGGGTAGACCTAGGTTTTGGATGGCGTACCGCAGGGACCTGGAAGAAGGGATAACTGGGGAGCTACATCCAGGAGAGCCCAACTACTCCCATCATCGTGATGGTGAGTGGTATTGGAGGGGATTAGTATAGGTGTGCACTGATGGAGCGCTTCTTGACTCAAGAGATGTGAAAAATAACCAAAAAATGAAGACCGCAATGTGATTCCTTCTGTTTTATGTTGTTGTTTTAGTTAAAAAATAGAAAACACAAAAACCTGTTTTGATCAGCAGAGTATCGCAAGTAATGTACCCTTTCTTCTTAACTTCACAAGTGCAATAAGTACTGCATGTGAATCGCATTTGATATTAGAATATATCCTACTGTTTGGTGACTTTACGAATGTGATGGCGGCCGGCCCTATGGGTTGTAGGCCAACAGCTGTGTGAACTTTAAAGGTACAATAAAGGTTTAAAAAAAAAAAAAAAAAAACTGAAGGGGCGTGATCAGGGATATAAACACAACAACTGCTCCAGATGATGCGACATGCACCACCTCGATCAGCCAACACAACATCAAGGACCATTCTATTGTGGAGCGCCACAATCCTTGCAATTTGCAATTTTTCTGTGATGTTTCAAGTGCCATAGCTTTCTGGTTGGTCACAGCCTCTACAACACGTGTCAAGTGTCTAATTTTCCTGCTGTTCAATGCGGCACCAACAAAGAAGAACAACCCCAAATTAAAATCAACATGTTGATGCAGTGCAGTGCCAGTCTGATCCACCTCATCATGATTTATTGTCCTCATATTGGTTCTTGGAAATGTTATTAAACAGTCTATAGTCCCTATGATAGGATGCAGGAGCCAGAAACATAGGGGGCAACAAAAAAGGACACATAGCAAGTTCCTGACCATCAAATGGGTAGCTGGTAGTATCCTTTATTCCCACAGATGAAGAAAGTATTGTGGGATGATATAAAGCTACTGTTATTCACCCCAGTAATGTTCAGTACCAGGGTACAGTCGCTCTTCCCCATGGGAATATTTCCAACACTGTTCACACTTAAGGCTGCTCGAGCTCTAGTAACAGTTATAACAGGAGGTCCACTTCCTTTGGTTGATCGGGTATTTGGGAAAACATAGCGCATGGAAGAGTTTCCTCGGAAATGGGATACTCCTCCATCTCCCATATAGTTCCTTTAGCCTGTGGATCTCCTTCCTCATCAGGATAGCACACCTTGTGTAGCTGAAAATGTAGTTTCCCTACATCAGCACCAGTAATGGTAGCAACTTCAGATGCCCATAGCAAGGCAAACCAAGCCTGACAAGAACCATTGTGTGAACACGGCAGAGGAATAAAAGGTGTTCCTTCCTTTTTTCTGATGAGCTGGCATCATTCCACACACCCAACAGTTGGTCATGTTCGTAGTATTATTGAGGTAGTACATTCTCTGCTGCTGCTCATGATAGGGAAGGGAGAAATATTGGTGCTCAATGGGGGCTGGAGTAGTGGCACTCAGTGTTTGTCGAACAGGAGCCACTTCCTCTACAACCCAAGCTATAACTGCCATAATAATCACAAGGAAAGTAAACCCAGCAATTCACATAGTTTTCTTGTCGCAGATTCTCGCAGCAGTCAATGTCTTCTCCATAGGCATGTTTACCTCAACGTTGAACAAAAAATGCAGACAGAGCTCTAAAGTCCTGGGCAGCAGTTGGTTCCTTCACTGAGAGCTGAGACGGGTGTCACTAAGAAAAAGATCCCCCCCCCCCTCGCCAGCTCAGCCTTTCACTAACCCAGGACGGTTGCTCAACCACTCTTTTTCAGTAATACAATTTCTCTCCGGGGTCGCAGCTGATATCGAGATGCACCAGGGATAATGTGGTCTGGGAAGACTTCCTCAGGTCCTTCGGGTGATATGGCTTGGCCTCTCTCTGTGTCCAGGATGTCTCGATGGTCGGTGAGTGCAGCGGTCTCCACCAGGGCAGACGGCACTTTCTTGCAGTGCATGGAGTGGATCCAGTTCTTCCGATTGCTCACTCGGACTGCAGTTCTGGTTGCCAGGAGCACCTGCTCAGGGCTGCGCCACCTCAGTTCCAGGCTATTCGACCTCTGGAAAACTTTCACCATAACCTGATCTCCAGGCTGTAGATCATGGCCCTCACCCTTCGACCTGTCAGGAAGAGCTTCTCAAACCTGTTGATGAATAGAAAGCAAGCTGTCAGTCAACTGAAACAGGTAGTCACTCATCAAGACACAAGGTACATCATGTATTGGGCGTAGTGCATCAGGCCATTTCAGAGATGTAGAAGCCTGAATTTTAGCCAACTTTGCTTGAGAGTAGTATTGTATCGTTCCACCAGCCCTGCTGATTGTGGGTGGAAAGCAGCATGAAACTTGCCCAATGAAATGAGGTCCGTTGTCACTCTACAGGACTCGACATTCGCCAAATTGAGTAAATAACTCCTTTAGAAGCACCTTTGCTGTAGTAAGAGCTGTATTATCTCTTGTAGTGTATGCCTCAATCCACTTACTAAAGGCACATACCACTACTAGGACATACTTCGGGTTATTACTGCGTTCTAGCTGGATGTAATCCATTTGCAAAACCTCAAAAGGTGCAGTCAGTGTGGTAAACCCTCCTGTTGGAGTTTGTGTTCCCTTTCCAGGATTATACTGGAGACAAATCAGACAAGTCTGGACTATCTTTTTAGCTGTGCCGGCAATTTCTGGATGATCCCACACTTGCATAAGTAGATTTGCTGTTGAGGATGCTCTAACATGTGCTGGCCCATGTGCCATGTGAATCATAGGGTGCAAATAGGCTGTGCGCAATCTCCATTTGGTCATGTCTTTATTTCTCCAACAGCCCTCATCATCCAATATTCCCTTTTTAGACCATAGGTCTAATTCTTCAGCAGAGGCAGATCGCTGCATGTCTAGCACTTCTTGCCTGACATCATGCTAACATTCAGCCTGTGGCTTCACCGCATACATAGATGTAGTGCTTCGCTGAATTGCAATCTCACGGGCTGTGTGATCTGCAAAGGCATTGCCCTGTCCTATTTTATCAGTCACTTTCTTGTGTGCACTACATTTAACAATCACTATTTTCCTAGGATATGTCAAAGCAGTAAGGAGATTATGCACTATTTCTCCATGTACTATTTGTGTCCCATGAGATGTAAGGAAGCCTCTTTCCTTCCAGAGTAGCCCAAAATCGTGAGCCACTCCAATGGCATATGTGCGTAGATGTTAACAGACAAGTCAGTGCTAAGTTCACACGTCCTCGTTAATGCTATCAACTCAGCTGCCTGAGCTGACTTCTGTGGGATGCGAGCTGTCTCAACTACCGTCTGAAGTGTTGTTATTGCATATGCAGCTGATGTTGTGCCATCTGGTAGTTTCAAACAAGACCCATCAACCCACAATTCCCCATCAACACTTGAAAGGGGGGTATCTTGCTGGTCAACACGAACCTTTGTCTGTTCCTCAGTTAGGATATACAGTCATGAGACTCCTGTGACTGGGACTGAGTAGCTGGGAATGGCAATAGAAAAGCCTGATTAGGAGTCGAACATATTTTCAAGGTGATATGAGGGGTCAAAAGTCTTAATTCATATCCTGTCAAGCGAGCACTAGTTAAATGCTGCGTCTTGGTTTGGTTCAAAAGGGCATCAATTGCATGGGGCACTAACACAAGCAGTGTATGTGACAAAACTATTCCCTCACTCTGACGTATGGACACAGCTGCCGCTGCCACAGAACAAAAACACCCAGGCACCGCACGAGCGACTGGATCAAGGACAGCTGAAAAATATGCACAAGGATGCTGTTTATCACTGTGTGTCTGTCTTAAAACCGAGAGAGCACAACCATCTCTTTCATGTACATAGAATGTGAAGACCTTAGTTTAATCTGGAGTGCCTAATACTTGTGCAGAACTGAAAGCTTGTCACAACTATTGAAAAGCATTCTGACATTCAGTAGTCCATAGGAGGGGTATTGGAGTATCTTTAGTCAAAAGGGCCAACAAGGGTTTAACAATGTGTGAAAAGCTTGGGATCCACTGCCTACAGAAAGAAGTAAGGCCAATCAGTGCACAAACATCCTTCTGAGTACGGGGCACAGGCTTGTCTAAAATAGCTTGAAGGCGGTCTGGTGTGAGTGCAAGTCCCTCCTTAGACAGGAGGTGATCAAATTAGGTAACCTGCTGTCTACAATATTGCAATTTCTTCCTGAAAACCTTATGATGGTGAGAAGCGAGAAAGGAGAGCAATGACAGTGTTCCTTCTTCACACTATTCAGGGGTGTCTGCAGCCAACAAGATGTCATCGACATATTGTATGAGAGCCACCCCTTTTGTTACAGGGAAAGAATCAAGCTGTCTATTCAATGCTTGGCTGTAAATGCTAGGACTCTCTGTATACCCCTGTGGAGCTCTACAAAATCTGAATGATTGATTATTCAAAGTGAAGCCAAACAAATAACGGCTGTCAAGATGAATAGGTATTGAGAAGAAAGCGTTCTTCAAGGCGATCACCATAGTAAAGAGTGTTGTGATGTCAGAGACTAGTGGATATTGGGGCACTACAATCTTATTGACCTCTCGCAAGTCAATGATAAACCTGTATATTTTAGTATCAGTGTCTTGTTTCAAAATGGGAAGGATAGGACTATTGCAGATGTTGTAAGAGACTTCTTCCACAACCCCTACTCCAATCAGATCTTGAACAATACGTATTAGTGCCTCTTCACCTACTCAAGATATTTTATATTGAGGGAGTCGTGGTAATGAAGCACCTTCCTTTACTTGAATGTGCACTGGTGGGATAACCATTTGTCCCACATCAGTATCTGACGTAGCCCACAAGGTTCTAGGTAGTGATTCCAGAGCAATATCTTCTTTAAGGAGACAAGATCTTTCCACGAGAGGGTAATTGTCATTTAAAATAACACGCACACCTTCTGGGGAACATCGTATCGCGAAAATGTTTGAGCATGTCGAAACCCACAATACTATCCAGTGTGTTAGGGGAGGGCAAGAATGGACATGCAGCAATGGATTTATCAACATGGAATGCAAGTCGTTCTGACAATGGGCTAAGGGAAGGTGTTCCATCGAATCCTATCGATGTTATTGTTAAGCCAGACAGGGGAGCCCTAGGAACCAATTGTTTAGACAGGTCACTACGAGTAGCTCCTGTATCAACCAAAAACCGATCAGTAGAACCTAAAACGTTTGCATTAACATAGGGACTCTTCTGATCTACTGGGACTTCAACTGGTTCAACTGTACCCCCCACAGTCTGTACCCAGTTCCTCTTGTCCACTGGTAACAGTGGTTGGCCACTGCACTGCCCCGGTGGCCCCACTCATTCCCCATATCCACCCCACCTACCTACACCACCAGCCCCCGCCCGACCAGTTGCTACCTCTCATTGGGCTATCCGTTCCTTTTCAGGCCTTCTGAACTACAGCCTTGGACTCCCACTACACAAGCCACGGCATGTGGTTTGGTCCCCTACTGAGACCTCCCTACTTCCTTGACAGTAAGTCATTCCCACCCTTCTGCCCACCCCTTCCCCTCCCACCCCTTCCCCTTCCAATCTTTCCCTTAACGTCCTCTCCACACACCCCCAACTCCCCCTTTTTTCCCCCTCCTTCTCCTTCTCCCCCACCCACGACCCCTCACCCAAACACCACCACAAGCCGCCCTCCCTGCCCCATCCCTTCCTCTCTTACTCTTGCCTCCCTTATTCTCCTTAGAACCATCCCTGGCACGCTTAGGTGCTCTTTAGACCTTACGCCGATCCACTCCAGATCCTGGACGGTGTGGCCCCAGGCATAAGTGGTCCATTGTTCCTGATCACTAGCGCTTTTCTCACTTTCCCTTCTTCAGTCTAGACATGCAGTAATTTCTGCAGTGCCCTTCCTCTTCTGTTCCTTTTGGCTCATTTGACCATACCCCTATTTCCTTATTCTTTCGCCTTGGTCCACACCAGAGTACATTGTATACACTTCCATGCGAATATCCCTTTATCCCTAGCACTGCAATCAGTGTAGCCTGGTCCTGATGATGGCCTAACATTCCTAAAGGCCGAAACACCGACGACTTCACAGCAAAACTTTCGGTGCTCTCCTCAAGGATACCATACTTACTTGTGTATCACATGACCATTTATTGTTTGGTTATCCTGACTTTGTACAATTTTAAGCTCACTTGTTCACCGTCGCGCCCTTCACCGTCGCTGTATATACTACCTCACGTGTCACTTGGGCCGTCACAATCCTTCACAAGCATTTGTGCACAGTATCCAACAGGTTACATGGCATTTAATGTAACGCAGCACAACTCTTTAATTCTTTAACTGTTTGATCATATGGAATTGAATATCTCAAACATGTGAATTTACCAATACAATTTGTTTTTGCAAAGTATCTGATCTCCCTGGCTCTTTTTTTCCCCCTTCTTGATTGATTCTTCTGTAATTAATTGAACTGTTTCTAATTGTCCTTTTACTGACACCCCTTTGAGACATTGTTGTACGTTACAGTAGGTATTTGTAGTGCTGAGTCTTGTTCATATCATATTCAGCCTGTAGGTGTGAGAATATAACTAACTCTTTACGGTATAATATGTCCTTAAGTTGTGAATGCCCAGCAAATCCCATTGCCGGAAACCTCGCAGTTTTGTGATTTCAGGAAGCCGGTTACCCACCCAAAGTGGTGTTTCCCTAGTGACTCGGCCATCCCATTTCATTTGTCGCTCAGCCTGTTTCCAGCCTGTTACCACAACCTGCGTCGCTGTCAGGAGTTGTGCAGCACCTCTTCCCCCATATAGGTAATGTATGTGTGGGCGCTTGATAAACTGGGTATGTTCAAGTGTATATGTGGAGTGATCTCTCTCCATATGCTGCCATTCATTCACCACTATTAGGTGGGCTGCCCATAATATGCTCGAAGATCAGGCAAGGAGATACCACCATTGTATTGATTACTTTGCAACGTCGCCAGGGCTATCCTCGCCGGCCTCCCATCCCAGAGAAACATGCGATATAAATCATCGTTTTTATTAAACACATCCACCGGTATAAGCTGGAACATATTTTGCAGTACATAGAGGAACTCGGGGAGCACTATCAATTTGTATAGTGCTGCCTGACCTAGCAACGTCAGTGGCAGAGTCTTCCACCTTTCGACGTCTGCTCTAAAATCCCTTAGCACCCTGTCTTATTTCATTTTTAATCAATCTTTCTTTATTTTGATATTGCTAAAAAAAGGTTCTTTGGGTAGTTCTAAAGTCTCATTAGTAAAGACAACCCCAATCACTGCGTTATGTTTTAATTCTTGTCTATGTTTCACCATACCAAGCACTCTTATCATATTATACTAGCCAATATGGAAGATATGCTACTTTTACACATTGTCGTATGTAACATTTCCTATGAATTGATTTACACACTTGTATGATTCATGTTCTGTGTACAATATGTGAGTATGATGTAAATCGCTATGTCACCCTACACCTTGACACATAGCATTATTATAGAAATCAAATAAGAAAATAAATTATGCCTGTCTCTTACATACGGGCGTTAAACAAAGTCAAAAAGCTGCTTAGAAAGTGGAGTGGTGGAATACTTGCTCTGCATTCCTGTGAGCACGCTAAGCGAGCATGCCCAACTTCAAGGAGGGTTCATGGGGTGTCTCCCCTAAAAAAACGTTTTAAAAGGAGGTTAAATAGTGTAATTTAAAGCAGAATTTCCACATAAACTTGCTCAAAAACCATTGCCTACCGAAGAACTTTAAAGGGGTGCCAAGTCAATGAAAACATTTGACCCCATTTAATTAAAAAAAATGCAGCAGGTGCCCCTACAAGTTAATAATTATCCCCATGTGTCAGGGCTAGAATTATTTTGGTAAGGTTGGGTCCATATGCCATGGGCACTCTGTTAATGCCAAAAATTACATACAGTATGCCAGTGGTGCAATGTTGCCATTGACTGCATCCATAAATGTATGTGATGGGTGACCCAAAGATCAAAATTACCACTAGAATGTCAAGGCCAGAATTTTGTTGTGGTTGCCCTGCCATTGTTGTCCTACATTATCTTGAGTATGGTAGCACCAGCATTTTGCTATAGGTGTCCCATATGCCAAGAATTACCTCCAATATGCCAGTGCCTGCATTTTGCCATACGTTTTCCTTGTACCAAGAATTATGCCCAGTGTGTCAGCACCAGCATTTGACATGGCTGTTCCATATGCCAGGAATTACAGCTTCTGTGCCTGCATTTTACCTAGTACATCATATAGCAAGAATTACCGACTTCACTCTTCTTCACTCTCACTCACCCGGTCACTCTAGCTCACATTCACTTGCACTCACTTTATCTCACTCTCTGATTCTAACTGAGTCTCACTTATCCCCACTCCCTCTGACTCTCTCAATCTCACTTAGTTACACTCATACACACAGCACATATACACTCTGAAACAACATTTCACAGAGATTTATTTTACTTTCTTACCTTCAGCAACCTCACCTGTTGGGCTTCATATAATGGTATTGGATACTCTTGCAGGGCAGGTACACAGCTTCTTCCAGCCTCGGGAACTGAAGCACAATGTTGGAGTCTGCACAGTCATGCATAGGCTTCAGCTGTCAGTTTCTTGCTTTTTCACCTCATCTTGTCATAAGGTAGGGTGCGGTGAATGAGGTTTTTGCCAACTCCTCTTCCCTGTGATGAGATGGGAGAGAATGAGCTGACAGCATGACTGATGGGTAGCCCTGGGCATGGCAGAGATTACCACAACAGCGCCCAGGGCTACCTGTACCAGTGACACTACAGCATGCCACTAATGGCGAGGTCTTGAGGCCTGGCAGGATCCCGAGGCCAAGGCTAGGACTTTGTTAGTCCTGGTCGGTCTTGAGGATGACTGTTACAGGTGCCTCTGTGCGCCTTTGCCAGCCATGATTTACTGCCTAAGGCCGCAGCAAAGTGGGCATGTTTTTTATTATACTGGTGAATAATAGATTATTATTAATTATTGGTATCATAAAAAAGGGGGGCGAAACAACATTCTATGAAACCCGTATGAAGTGAATCAAGGGGAGGAATTTCAAAGCCGCTTTTTCTCTTTCACTTGTCATTGTAAGTTCTTTTCCCAGGGATCCTCACCTAACCCTTTTTGCCCCTTGGATTTGTACTAGATTTCTGATTGATGTTATAATCAGAGTTGAGGACCTGGTTGATTGAGAGCAGGATTCTTGCAACCTTGTACAAGCGTTGAGACTGAATCAAATTATTCAATTTTTACAGCTACAGTGTTTCCAGTCTTCACCAATGCTACTAACCCTTGAAGCTTAAACATGCTTGATGTACCACAAATTTCTCCAAAAATGAGCCTCCTGATGCTATCCAAGCAATGTTTTGTGAGAGGCCGCGTCCTCAATTGTGGGCCACTTTTTTGTGGCTCCGCTGACCTATTTTTGGTCCTAATCCGGCCCTGCTGAGGAGCAACGCATTTGGAAAATGTTGTGCCTGATCATTTCGTCTAGTAGAAGTTTAACCTCCAGGACACTGTAATCCGGGATGTCGGTAAGCTCCACCACATAGGGTGTAAGTGCGTTCCAGCGCTTTAAATACCTAAACAATTGCATGCGGTGTCAGTCAAATCTTGATTGGCGTTCTGAAAAGGATTTCATTGTATTGCCTGACAGAATGTTACCCACATTGGAGATGCCAATTATATCTTATAGTTTAAATCCCTGTGTTTTGGAGACCTGTGGCAACAGGGTCTCTCCCCACAATGAGATTTCTTTCATGAGGCGACCCGACCACCAAGGGTGTTATGGGTGTATTTCCATATTCGGAGTGTCATGGTCGTGGCTGGTGGTAGATTTTTAGGGGGCTTCCTCCTATGTAACAAATGTTGTAGGGAAGTGCCTAACATTGCCCATTTTTCAGTTGTGAATGGTGGGTCTGTTTCAGCATCAAATCACAATTCATTCACTATGTTGAGGTGCACTGCCCTATAGTAGGAAGTTGCAATGCTGCTATTCTATGTGGATTTACAGCATTTGGCACAGGCAACACTCAGAGTATGGAGGTTCCAATAGAAGTCGCATAATAGCGAGTCAAGTTCTGACATATACCCCTAAGTAATTAAAACCGTTGGTCAGGATCTGTAGTTAATTTTCCCTTTGCAGCGCTGTGGGGGGCAGACCGTGGGTATACAGATGATTTTGCTCTATTATTAGTGAGAACCTACAAATTGCTGAAAATGCGGACTATCTGGAGGTCTCTCGGACAGGAGTTATTGGGTTCGTTAAGGAATATCAGAACATCATGGGCATTTAGAGTAATCCTGTCGGAGACACGTGGCACCCACTCCAGGCCTTTGACCAGTGGGTCTACTCTCATCCACCCACTTGCGGTTCATTCACAATGCCAAATAGTAGCAGTGACAGAGGGCAACCCTGTCCCTTTCCTCTGTGTATGGCAAACTAGTCTGAACCCTCCACCCCCTTTGCATCCTGGTCTTCAGATCTCTGTACTGACGTTTTATCCAAGAAATAAATCTACTATGAAGTTCAATTCCCATAGGAGGCAGAATAGAGAATCCCATTGGACTTAGTCATAGGCCTTATTGAAGTCCACCATAAGGTGCGCATGCACTCCTGGAATATGATCAGCCAATGCTAGAGCAATGAAAAATCATCTAATGCTATGTCTCGTGGCCCGGTGTGGCATGAAGCCCGATTGGTCAGTATGGACCAAATTTGCAAGCATCGGTATCACCCTATTCGCTATAACCTTAGCCCATATTTTGACTTCTATATTTAAGAGGGATATGGGGTAGGAGGAGCAGCGGTTGGGTGGGAGGCCGGGTTTAAGTATAACACCATGTCGGCAAGGTGTAAATCTGGAGGTAACGTGTCTGTCTCCAGTGCTTTTTAAAAGACCTCATAAAGCAGTCTGAGAAGTAAATTTCAATAAGCTATAAAGAATTCCATTGGCAACCCGTTGGGAGAGAGCCTCGACCAATTCCACCAGTGTGAAGGCGCTCTTGAGCGAGTCCCTCACGCTGTCAGCCAAAGTGTGCTTTGGTAATGTAATGTAATGTAAGATGGATTTGTAGAGTATGGCTTGCCACCTGTGAAGGTATCCAGGCACTGAGGTGAGTGTAGGCGTGGTGTGAGGCTGGGCCTGAGTGCAGGGAGTCTCAACGGTCCTGCAAGAAGACTAATTGGAAGCCCAGCTTCTTACCGATTTCAAGAAGTGAGGAATAGGCCCTGTGTGTAGGGAGGGGTCGTGCCAGGATGTTGCAGCTTGGTAGGAGAATTCTTCTGTGGATGCGGGGTGTGTGTGCACGTCAGAGTGATGCTAAGCCAATTTGTCTGGTGGGTTGGTGGAAGTGAAGCTGGTGATTGAGGTATGTGGGCCCCATGCTGTGTAGTGACTTGAATGCATGTGTCAGAAGTTTGAACAGGCAGCGCTTCTGAATGGAGAGCCACTGGAGCTCTCGGAGGACTGGGGTGGTGTGGGTTTGGCACGGGAGGTCGAGGACGAGTCTGGCTGCATCATTTTGGATGATATGACCGTGAAGAAGATGGGCTTGGATGCCAGAATAGACTAAGTTGCCGTAGTCCAATATGCTTGTGGTTAAGGCCTTCATGATCGCACGTCAGGTGTCCAGTAGGAGCCACTTGAAGATTTTACGTAACACGCAGCAGATGTGAAAGCATGAAGAGGTGACAGCATTGACCTGGAACTTCGTGATGAGGTAGGAGTCCAGGATCAGATGTAGGTTCCTAACTTGGTCGGTTGAGGTGGATGTGGATCCAAGTTCCTCAGGTCACTAGCTGGAGTCCCAAGGAGAACTGTGATTCTTGAATATCAGCACTTCAGTTTTGTCTGTGTTAAGCTTGAGAATTTTTTTTTCATCCAATTGGCCACATTGGTCATGCATTGTTTGAAGTTTGTCTTGGTGGTGATGGTACCATCTGACAGAGAAAAGATGTGCTGGGTGTGCCCAGCGTAGGATGATGTGATTCCATGGGATCTGATGAAGTTAGCCAGAGGAGTCATGTACATGTTGAAAAGTGTGGGGCTGAGTGATGATCCCTGTGGGACTCCGCCGATGAGTTCCTTGGGTTCTGATTTGAACAGTGTGAGCCTGACTCGTTGAGTTCTTCCAGGAAGGAAGGAGGCTATCTATTTGAGAGCTGGTCCTTGTATTCCCGTTGTTTGTAGTCTGGCAATGAGTGTGCAGTGAGAGACGGTGTAGAAGGTGCCAGAGAGGGCGGTTGGAGATGAGGGCAGCGGTCTGTCCAAGGTCGAGGATGGTGCGTATGCTGTCTGTGTCAGCGATGAAGACTTTTTCGGTGATGTGGCTGTTTCGGAATCCTGGTTGTGAGTTGGCCAGGAATTTGTGGCATTTTAGGTGGTCAGAGAGCTGTCTGGCCTTCTTTTTTAAAAAAAAAATATTTTTATTGTTGCATTGTAATATTCATCGCGATATGTATTGACAATTATTAGTGTGGCTTCAACATTCAGCCATAATCAACTATTATTGCAACTTACATTTTCTGTTTTTATAACTAGTAACTAAAAACGCCACTGATTGGATATTTGGCATTAGTTCTTACAATCACCATTACATTGTTCTTGAGCTAAGCAGTAGTATAGGCTGAACGTTCTATGACTTTTGTGAACTTTAGCCCCGTCCGGTGAACATATATTTTTATAGCTTATCCCTCATCTGCATCCTACCTTTCCCCTTTCACCCCCTATTCCTCATCTTCATCCTCTCCCGAGCTATCTATGTCTTTTTCCTCCGGCAGAGGCGCGCATACATCCCCCCTATAGGTATTCCAGGGTAGCCATAATTTATTCCATTTGCGTGGGTTAGACCTTTGTTTATACACCGCCCTCTCCGTTACCATAGTTATGTCCATGTTCCTACCCCATTGGGCCAGGGTAGGTGTTTCCGCTGCCCCCCATTTTTGCGCTATGTCACGCTTCGCCAACATCATGCCGATCCCTACCCATCGCCTCCCATATGTCGTCAAATCATTTGGTCCCCATATATTGAGTAGGCAAAGCCTGGGATCAGGTGTAATGGTTAGTTGTAGAGTTTGAGCCATGGTGCGTGTTATTCTCCGCCAGTATATCACAATTTGAGGGCACTCCCACAGGGTATGGAACAGGGTGCCTTGTGCTCCGCATTGGCGCAGGCAGTGCGGATGTTCAGCTCTATGTATTTTATGAAGCATAGTACGTGTATAGTAGACTCGGTGTAGTATCTTAAACTGTACCAGTCTAAGTCTCGCTGATATTCCGGCCTCCCTGGGAGACGCCAGTGCGGCATTCCAACAATCTGCATCTAACTCCCCAAGCTCTTCCTCCCAGGCGTCTTTTAATTTCTGTAATGGGTCTGGCAGGATGTTTATTATTTTACGGTAAGTGAGAGAAGTAGCCTTGCTCTCCATGTAGTCTGTCAATAGGCGGTCCTCTAGGGGAGCCGATTCTGGGACCGTGGTATCAGGTTCTAGTGCTGTCATCAATGCGTGTCGGATCTGTATATAGCGGTATGTTTCAGTTACCCTCATGTCGTATTGTTCCTTGAGTGTTTCAAATGGCACCACTCCTCCCCCCGTCCACAGATCCCCAACCGTTGAGATCCCTATGGTGTCCCATTGATCAAAACCCTTGCTGTGTCTTAGATTACCCAAGACTTTGGAGTCCCATAACGGTGTCATGCGTGTGATCACACCCTCCCATTTCAGTCGTGTCTGGGCTTTATGCCACAGTGTCACAGTGTACCTAGTGGGCCCTATCAGTTTCCTAATCAGTCCTTTGTTATAGAGTGGGGCCAGAAGGGTGGCAGTGCCTAGTTGCTTCCTATCCGCCATCAACGCCGGGTCATCTTGTGGGCCATGTAACCATCGGTTAATTACCTTAAGTTGTGCTGCCCAATAGTACAGTTCCAGGTTTGGGAGGGCTATCCCTCCACTATACCAGTCCCTGATCAATTTCAAATGCGCCACTCTCGCTGGTTTGTTCCCCCACAACAGGCCCGATAGTTGATTGGAGACTTGTCTGAAGAACTGTGCTGGGACTATCGCCGGTGTATTTTCCAGGACATAGAGGAAACGGGGCAGCGCCATCATCTTGAATAGCGCTGCCCTGCCTAATAATGTCATGGGGAGGGTGCTCCAATGTCGCACATCTGATTTCAATCTTTCGAGCAGTGGTCGAAGATTCAGGTCCTGGAATGTATCCTGTTCTCGTGCGACATGGATCCCTAGATATCTGAAGGAGACGTCCTCCAGTAGCAATGGACAGCTTGTGCTCAGATCCGGCGGTGTGCCGCTTAACATGTAGAGTACTGATTTCGTCCAGTTTATTTTATAACCCGACGCCGTCCCATGCCTCTCGCACAGTGCCAGTAATGCCGGTATACTCACCGGTAAGTCCATCAAGTAGATTAACATGTCATCTGCATACAATGACACCCTGTCTTCCCAACCGTCTCCCCATTGCACTCCTCTTAGCAACCGGGTGGTCCTAATGATAGTAGCTAGAGGTTCCAGGACCAGGGCAAATAGTAACGGCGAAAGCGGGCAACCCTGTCTCGTACCTCTCTTCAATGATATTTCTCTGGAGAGACGGCCATTTGCCGTCACGCGCGCCACCGGGTCCTGGTATAACAGTTTGATCCATGCTATAAATTTTGGGCCAAAGCCCATGTGTTCCAGTACCGCAAACAGATAGCGCCACTCCACCAGATCAAACGCCATCTTGGCGTCCAGCAAGAGGATCGCCGCCGGTTCCGTTAACAGCGGTGCCCGTGCCATCACCCCATGCAGCCGCCTGAGGTTCATCGCCGTGCTTCTATGCGGCATAAATCCTGACTGGTCAGGGTGTATTAGATGCCCCAGATGTGGCATCAGCCGATCGGCCAATAATTTTGCCAAGATTTTATTCTCGGCGTTTAACAGGGAAATCGGGCGGTATGAACCGCAATCCTCAGGTGGCTTGCCGGGTTTTGGTATTGTCACTATAGTCGCTGCTCGTTGGTCGGGCGGTAGTTGTCCCCGTTCCAGACTGTCCTGAAACATATTGAGTAGGGGAGTGGAGAGCGTTTCCGACATTGTCTTGTACCATTCTATCGGTATCCCGTTGGGACCTAAAGCTTTTCCTGAGTTCAGAGCTGTAATAGCTACATGAATCTCCTCAGTGGTCAAATCTACTTCTAGTTCATCTATGTTGGCCTGCGATAGAGTGCGGGTGGGTATCCCCATGAGAGATGTCTCTGCCATCTCCTGAGTAACCTCGGTGTCGGGGGTGTAAACTGCCTGGAAATGATCAGCCAGAAGTTCGACTATTAGAGAAGGGTGGGTTTGCAATATACCCGCGTGATCCTTCAGATGTAATATGGCCCTTTGTCCGTCTTGTTTCCTGTCTAACAAGGCCAGGAGTCTGCCGGCCTTGTCGCCCACATCGTATATCCTTTATTTTGTGGTCGTTAAACTATCTATCACCCTGCTGCGTTGATGGTCAGTGTGACGCTGTTGGCATAATTGTAATGTGTGTAGTGTGTCCGCGGTCGGGTTGGCCCCATGGTCCTCATTGGCCTTGTCCAATTCATTTTCTAGGTCTACAAGTTCTTGTTTCTGTGTACGTTTATGACTCGCTATCACAGAGATGGCCTGCCCCCGAAGGACCGTCTTATACGCCTCCCATAAGGTGGTGGGAGACTCCACTGACCCCTCGTTTTCGGTAAAGTATGATCTTGTACCCTCCCTCAGTTTTTTGGCTACCAGAGGTATTTTAAGGTATCCTGGGTAGATCGGGAACACGCGTGTTCTGGTCCGTTCAGGGTTAGAGACAGTCAGTGTTAATGGTGAATGGTCTGAAACTCCCCTAGGTCTAATTTGTACGTCAGTAATAGTGAGGAGGCCGTGGCCTAGTGTTAGGAAGTAGTCAATCCGTGACAGGCTGTCATGGACTGCCGAATGATATGTATACTGTTGAGCCTCCGGATGAAAGTGTCTCCAAAGGTCCACCAATCCTTGTGCCTCCAGAAAGCCATGTAGGCGGGAAGGCCCAAGGTCGTGTGTCCGCACCGGGAATCTATCACGTGTATTGTGTGCCACTGCGTTAAAGTCCCCTCCCAGGACTAGATCTCCCTCCGGCAGTTCCAACAGAAATTTTCCTAAATCAGGGAGAGCAACTGCGTGCAGTGCCGGTGGGATATAGACCGAGACTACATTCAGTGTCCTCCCTTCCCATTGACCATGTACGGCCGCAAAACGGCCCTGCGTGTCTGTTTTCGTGGATTGAACAATGAACCCCGAGGAGCGGTGCATGAGGATTCCTGTACCCCGGGACCCCTTAGTGAACTCTGCATGGGTGATCATACGGTAACCTTTCCTGTCTAAGGCCCGTGTAGCTGTGCCCGTTAGGTGTGTTTCCTGCAATAGGACCAAGGCTGGACTAAAGCGTCTTATACTCTGCAGTACTAGCCCCCGCTTGACTTTGTTCCCCAATCCTCGTACGTTCCATGACATAATGCCTAACTGGGACAGTCGCCTCAATCCCATGTCCACCCTCTCGGTCTCACCTTGAGGTAGTCCTGTCATAGATTCGGTATGTGAATGCATCATTGCGGTGCGCTAACGGAGCTCGACTGTGTTGCCTAATACCTGCTAAGCGATATGTATATGCCATGTAGTTCCAATCTTTACCAGTGTAACCATCCTGAGAACGTAAAACCTCCCCCCCCAACTCCCCCCCACCCTGCCCCCCTGCTCAACGGACTCAGAACTGCCCGCCCCCCCAACTCAGCAGAGTGCTTGAACCCTTCCCCAAACATAGTACTTGCACGCTGGGGTGAAGGACCCTCCGTATTCAGCGACCCCCTTCCTCAGTCCCGGAGGTCCTCCGTCCAGTGTCCATGGCGGCACGCCCGGCCAGCGTAGCATGTGATCTGAAAATGTAGTCGTGAGAAGTCATTATTCTTCCGTATCTTCCGTTTCCGGAATGTCGTGTAGAGGTGAGTGGTGTTCCTTTTCTCCCCCGGATGCTTGGGAACTCGGACGGGAGTCATCGTTGCTGTGCATGGTCGTCCTGTTAGAACGGCGCGGGCGGGTCGCTGATCTCCACCCCTCCAGCCATTCCTGTGCTGTCTCTGGAGAGTCAAAGAACCATGTTTTATTGTCCGCTACTAATCTGAGCTTAGCTGGGAATAGCATTGAGTAGGGAATTTCTCTGGCTCTTAGTTCTTTCTTTACTTCAAAAAAGGTTCTCCTCCTCCGTGCAACTTCCGCTGTATAGTCCGGAAAAAATGCCAACGTAGAGTTTTGGATTCGGACAGGTGGGGAGTTCCTAGCCGCTTGTAGGATCGCATCCCTGTCTCTGAAGTTGAAGAGGCGAGCGATGATCGACCTCGGGTTAGCTCCCTGTTTCGGGCGGCCTCCGGGAACCCGGTGTGCCCTTTCTACTGTGAAAAAGGCAGAGAGGCCTTTCGGTTGCAGGTGTTGCTTGATGAGTTCCTCTACGTATAGGTCCATAGCTCTCGTGCCCTCTGATTCTGGAACCCCAATTATACGTATGTTATTCCGTCTTGAGCGCCCCTCTTGATCATCCAGCTTGTCGCGTAGGGCCTTATTTTCTTTCGTGATCCGTTCCATGCTTAGTTGTAGTTCCGAGACATCCTCCACCAACGATTTGGTTACTACT
Organism: Lissotriton helveticus; assembly: GCF_964261635.1. NCBI lineage: Eukaryota > Metazoa > Chordata > Amphibia > Caudata > Salamandridae > Lissotriton > Lissotriton helveticus. The sequence goes on from NC_136065.1 coordinate 391,055,140, forward strand.
TCCATCGAGTGCACCTTCTCTGACATTTTATGGAAGTCCGCTCTTAGAAGTGTGATTTCTGTCGAAATCGAGCCCACCGTCACCTGTACCTGTGTGAGAGCCTTCATGACGTCATCTATGGTCGCCTTTTTGCCTCCCACTGCCTCCACTGTCTTGCCCGGTGGTGCTTTCATATCTGGTGAAGAGGGGGTAGCTTTGTCATAGGCATATTTTTCCAGCCGGGTCTGTGTGGTTCCTCCTTTTGTCCCTTTACCAGCCATCCCGGTGGTCACCCTCGACGTGATGTTCAGGGGAGTGTTGTCCCCGCGTAAATTTCCTAATGGTGCGGGGGTTAATGGAAAGCCACCCTCGTGACTATCCCTTCGGAGTCGTGCGGTCCGATCCCGCGTTGATGCTGCCTCGTTGCGTCAGTGGAGGGCGCGATTCTCACTACTCGCCGCTTGCTGCCAGTATGGGGGATACAATGTGGATGTCGAGTGAACAGTGTTCTACGGTCTAGTATACCCCTTCAGTCGCGGTCCCCCGGTGTGTGCAATCGGGCCCGGCACTTTCTTCCTCGCCTCTCTATGGCTGGTGGTGTGTGATGCACGATCTGTTGCGGCGTCGATTGCGCATTAGGCACAACGGCGATGCCACCTCGCGGCCACCCAGTTGGCGTTGTGTGTCGCTCCTTGCCTACGATGAGGTGAGTTGTAGCCGTGTGCAACCTTTTGTCCCGGTGCTCAATTCCGTGACACAGCGGCAACCCCCCGTACCAAACGGACCACGGAGCTCCGTGATGCCAGGCCCGTATCCAGGAGATAATGTGCTCCTCCCGGTGACTGGAGTGCGCCGAGCGCCGGTTTAGCCGTTCCTGCGTTAGTGCCTTCGTCTTCCGTTAGACGTTCTTGTGTTAGCCACTGTCCCCACCGGTGAGCCCGTCGGCGACAGGATGGACCTTTTTACTCTTGGGCGGCGGTGGTGATTCACAGGGTCCCGTGCTGTCACTAGTCTTTCTGGGGCCCCGGGCTTCACCGTGCTCGGCGCACAAAATGGTGTTTTCGGCTCCTGCGTCCGTCTGGGTGTCTCTGCCTCTTTCGCCAGGCCGTGTGAGTTAGGCGAGCTTCGGGGTCATGCTGAGTCTTTGCCTGCGGTCCCCGTTCCTCTATCCCCGGGTACCTCTGGTCTAATGTTGGTTCCGCCTTGCCGGCTCTGTCATCACCCGGTTCCTGTCTCCGAGCGGGCACTTCCGGCGGTGCCTCTCCCCCTTCACTGCACTTCCCGTCCGATCTCCGTTTTAATCGACGCCCCGGCTCCAATCTGCATCCAGGGCCCGGCTTGTTCGCGTTGTAATCAGCACTTCTCACCGTCGGATTCGGAATCTGCTGGTCTCTGCTTGTGCCGCCCGGTCCTGGGCTTCAGTACCCTTTCACGGGCGATGATTGTTGGACGGATTACTGGTCGGATTTCCAAGGAGGCCGCTTCAACCACGGAGCTCGCCTTCTAAGCTGCCGCCATCGTTGGCTGCTGGCCACGCCCCCCCTGTCTGGCCTTCTTGACGACTTTGGCCACGAAGGGGAGCAGCAAAATGGATCAGTAGTTGCTGAGTACTTCAGGGTCTGCTGAGGGTTTTTTGAGGAAGGCAGTGACTTGTTTCTAGCTATCTAGAAAGGTGGCTGTCTTGAGGGAGGTGTTGAAGATGGAAGTGAGTGCAGCACTGATTGTGGCTCTTCCTAGGTTGTAGATATGGTGGGGGCAGGGGTCTGTGGGCATCCTTGAGTGGACTGTCTTCCTTATTGCTGTAGTGTCCTAGATGGATAGAGGGTTCCATGCTGTCAGTTGGTAGTCTTTGGTTGATGAGGTTAGCAATCTGGGAAGGTCAACGGGGGTGGCTGTGGTTCAAAGCTGCTGTAAATCTTGGTGATTCTTTCATGGAAGAAGTTGGAGAGTTCGTTGCAGAGTTCTTGCGGAGGGGTGATGGTGTTTGTTGTGGCTGTTGCGTTGGTGAATTACTTGACGATGGTGAAACATTCCTAGCAGTTATTGGAACTAGATTTGATTCTCCGGGTAAGGGCCTTTTTCTTGGTTTCTTTCACCTAATTGCAATAGTGTCTAATTGTGGCCTTGTGTGTGTTTTTTGCGGTGGTGCCTGGGGTGGTTTTCCATTTTCTGTCGAGTTGTTTGCAAACTCTCTTGGATTTACTGAGGTCTGCATCATACCAGCTAGCTTGTTTGTTGGATCTTTTGGGTTTAGTGCTTTTCAGAGGTGCCAGGGTATTGGTGCAGGTGGTGATCCAGTTGTTGAAGTTGTGTGTGTTGTTGGTGAGGTTGTTAGTTGGTTCTGGGTAGTTTTCTTGGAGGGTGTTGAGCCATTCTGTTTCTTTCTTACAGCAGCTGTTTGGGGTGTTTGACTCCTTAAGGGTGGTTGGTGGCCTTGTTATGTGGAAGTGGATAATGGACTGGTCCATCCATGAGTGTGGAGTGAGGTAGCTGACTTTTGTCACTGGAGGAGAAGTTGGGGCCCAGGGTGTGTCCGTTGATGTGGATAGAGCCCTGTACAAGCTGGGTGAGGCCAATGTTCTGTAGACTTCCGAACAAGTCTGTGGAGTTAGAGTCTGTGGGGTCGTCGAGAGGAAAGTTGAGATCGCCTAAGCATATGAAGTCTTTGGTGTCCATGGTGAGGTGTTCTCTGAGGTCAGTGAGAAGGTTGCTGAAGTGATTGTGAGGCCCTGGGGGGCGGTAAGTGAGGGGGTCTTTGATAGTGGCTTTATCGTTTGAAGTGCATGTGTTCCCTAAAAGTGGCTTCTGGGTCAGTGTAAGAGGTACACTTGATGGTGTCTCTGTGGATGATGGCGTATCCTCCTGGTTTTGGAGTAGGTTCCTGGTGCAGGAATTTATAACCAGTGGGGATTGCTGCAGCGTTGTCTTTCAGAGATATAGGGTTCAGCCAGATTAGGTGAGGAAGAGGAGGCCCGGTCCATTGGAGTCGATGAGGTGACATATCTTGGTGGAGTGCTTGCCAAGTTAGTGTGTGTTGAGGTGCATGCATGCGAGTGACTGTAGTTGTGCGGGGTGGGTGTGTGGGGCTGTGTGAATACAGGTCCTGAGTTCTGACTTGGTGATTGGTGCGGTGTGTGTGCGTGGGCAGTAGACGCGAATGTGTGGAGGCATGGGAAGTGGCAGTGTGAGTAGGCAGAGGGACCCTCTGTGGACTGAGTTGTTGCGTGGCAGCGGCGCTTTGTGGCAGCATCCTGGATTGAGCAGATGAAGTTTGGCGGTAGTGTAGTTGCGTAATACATTTGGACCAGGGTTCCTGGTGCTGGGCGGGGTCCAGGCATGATCAGGCACTGATGGGCTTGCCTTTGGCACTGCGGCCTCCATTAAGTAGGGCATTGGAGAGTGGGAGGAACACAGGGCAGTGGGTGAGCTCAGCAATAGTGGGAAATCTGGCTGGGAGAGTGGAAAAATCCGGCAGAAAGAGTGGTAAAGTCTGGCAGAAATGGCAAGATGGGAAAGCGTGATCGGCGGAGCAAGGTGGGGCAAAAACTGATAAAAGAGACCATGATGCAAAATGGAGTAGTAGGAGGAGCAAAAGATGCAAAAAGGACCTGGTAAGAGGAATAAAGGATGCATAAAGGAGCAGTTAAACAGGGAGAGGGGACAGATGGACCAGACGGCACAAACAGTGAGCAGTTGCAGAGTCATGGGCAGGACGAGACGCTAACATGACAAAACGACCGGGGACAGACACCAACACGAATCAGAAGGGCAAGGTGAAGTCAAGGTCGCACTGTAGCAGAAGAAAGATCTCTGGATAGATCACTTACAAAGTTCTTTGAGAGTCTTTGAATCGATATTTGATGGTTGGGTGTAGAGGTTTGTATAGTAAGAGGGGAATTGGTGGGCAACCACAACTTCTCCTGTGTGCTGAACATTGTCACCATCAGTTAATCATCCAATAAAAGGTTGATGAATCATGTTGGTACATAATATGTGTACGATCTTGAGTGGCTTGTCCCCCCCCAGTGGTAATCCTGCTTTGCGTGGTGAGCCACACCATCTGTGCCTTGTAAAGGAGCAGCTGTTTTAAGATTGTTTGGCTGGTACAGAATCCCTGAGTGTTTTGGGTGCTCAGGATAGATCGTATTCTGCCTCCAATTCCAGGATGCAGGTCTCGAAGTCAGTAACTTCAAGACTTCACTTCTTTTCTGTGCTTGAAATATTAAAATATGGCTAGTGATATCCCCCCTGATTATGGCTTTCAGTGCCTCCCAGATGGTTATAGGGCATTCAACTGAGTTTTTTAGTCTCGTTATAGTTTTCTATGGCAATCGGACTATGGGCTTTAGTCATGGGGTCTTGCAGCCATCAAGCGTCGAGATGTCATGCACGTCAGGAATACTGAGGGCCAATCTGTAATTGTAACTCAAGCGGAGAATGATCTGACCGGCCTCTTGCATGGATGTTGAAATCAACAAGCCTATTGGACTCTGAACTAGCTATACGGAAGTAGTCAAACTGGGAGAATACTTTGTGTGCCTCGGAGTAATAGGTGTATCCTCTTTCCTGAAGGTAGAGAGCTTCCCATCCATCCTCCAGGCCCTTTGCTTCTATAAATCATGCTAATTGAGTGTGGGGGGAGTCCCTTGTGTTCACGGTTGATGCGAGTGGATCTATCTAGTTCCCAATCTACAATGCCATTGAAGTCCCCCACAAGTATCCCTCACTGGAAACTCAGTTAACACTGCCCCATGTCACTAAGAAAGTCTTGTGTGAGAGGTGGAGGTTCAATAGGATGATCACAAAGAAGGCCATCCAGTGCCACAAATCAGCCTTCGGTATCGTGCCATGGTTTCGTGGTGGTCCGAGGCAGTCTGTTGTGAATTAGAATAGCTACTCCCTGGGATCCTCTAATGAAGTCTGGATGGAACACCTGAGATTATCCCATTCATGCTGGGGCCAGGCACCTGGTGCTTGCCAAGTGTGTTTCCTGAAGAATGAGTATGTCTGCTTTGAGGCATTTGGCTGCTTTCAGCACCGCTTTCCTCTTAACTGAATCTAAAATGCTATTGACGTTACATTTCAAGAGACTGGATGTGCCCTCAGCAGTATCTTAATGAGGATTGGTCATGTGTGTCTCTGTGTAGGGTGTGTGGACAGGAAACATATGATGTCTAGATGTGAACATGGTGGCAATAACAGTGAATGAAAAACCGAACACCCTCCTCCCCCACCCCATACTCCCATACTTCGAGAACATGAGGTACTTGTCGTAGAAAAAACTAGGAACTGCTGCCCACCAGTTGACCATACCCCAAGTGCGTTCCTGTGCACAATGTCCCTTACTTCTTCCCAAGAAGGTAACCCTTCAGTGAACAGAGTAAATAAAGGAAACAGAAAATGGCTTAAGTCTGTGAGCGGGCTAGCGAAGGTCAATCCACTACTTGTTGGGTCGTTGTATCCTGGGGTGAGCCACAAAGATCCCTGGGGAGTGTCTGCTCCTCAACATATGCAGGTGAGGGAGAGTGGTCATTGGAGGGTTCCCAGCCTAGAAACCTGGACCTTCGGGGTCCAGTGTTGGTGGCGGACCATTCCATAAAGCGGTATTGTCATCTTGTTCATCAAGATTGTAGTGCCAGTTGTGCCCATCTTCGATCCTGTCCAAGGCTTTTGCAGCATGTCGATGAGCCTTAGTCTCTTTTTTAGAAATTATGTTTTTCCTACAGCCACTCTCAGAAAGCCTCAGGGGTTTCAAAGAAGAACGTTTTATTTTGGTAGATGACCTTAAGTCTCAGTAAGAAAAGTGGCATGTATTGTATTTAAAGCCATCTCAGTTTTTGTTTAACCTCTAATAAAGTATGTCTTTCTTGCTGGACTTTGAGGGTGTAGTGCTGGAAAATCATTACCTTGGTAGCATTTCTTTGAAGAACGTTCTGTTTCCGAAAGGTTCTGAGAATGAATTCTCAATCAGTGAAGTTAAAGATGTCAGCAATGATGGAACGTGGCAGTCCCCTGGTGGGAGCTCGGGGGCCAATGACCTAAAGGCCCACTCCACAGCGAAACAAGTGGATAATTCCACCTTTGGGAGCCAGGACAGCAGCCAAGTCACCACAAATTGGGTGGGAGAAGTGCCCTTGATCCCTTCTGGAACCCTAACTATCCTGATGTTGCTTCTGTGGGAGCACCTCTCCACATCCTCTGCACAGTTTTCGAGGTGTTGAAACAGCTTTTGGAGTCCAGTGACGGTGGTCTGCAAAGTTCAAAGCGTGTCCTCCGCCTCTGAGATGCGGTTTTCAATTTTTGTGACCCATGCAACTGTGTTGCATAGGTCCTGGCATAAACAACAGGCATCCACTTTCAGTTAATCTATTCTCCCTTCCAAGGAGGATCTGGACACCTGTTTTGTGGCTGGTGGACCTCAGACAGGGATATACTGGATAATTGGCAGTTGATGCACTTGTAGGCTCAACACTCCATGTACTGGCGGTTCAGCAGTTGATGAAATAGAAAACTAAGTCATCTATGCATGGAAAGACTCCGTATTCAATGGACCGATGGCTCAGCTCAGAAATAAGCAAATGATACTCTGAAAGACTCAGCAGTTAGCTCTCTGTAAGTCTCAGCACCTTGTACACCAGAAGACCTTGGGTCCGATTCACAAAGGTAAAGTTAGACGAAAGTCTAACTTAACGACTTTCGGTATTCACAAAGGGCATTTACAAGTAGTAAATGCCCTTTGTGAATACCGAAAGTTATAAAGTTAAACTTTCGTCTAACTTTACCTTTGTGAATCGGACCCTAAGTGTGTGATGCACTGCAGAATCTGCAATTGATACAGCTAGAAAGTAAGCAGTTACTGCATTTAAAGAGTCACCTTTCAAAGTACTGGAGACTCAGCAGTCAATACAATGGAGGGCACAGTATTCCTGGCACCGAAACCTCAGCATTCAGTGTACTGAAGCATTAACAGAGGTTGACGCACTAATAACCCAAAGGTTGATACACAAGTTTTAGCAGTTGATGCTGTGCACACCCAGAAGGAAGCACTAAAGATTTAGCAGTAATGTTCCTTATTCAATACATACTCAGCAGTTGATATACTGATGATTCAGAGGTTGACACACTTATGATTCAGCAATAGATGTAAGGCATAAGTCGGTATTTGATGCTCCTCATCATGCACAGGACTGAAAAACAGGTAATGCACTGAGCAGTGGACACCAAGCAGTGGATGCAGGACAATTTGGGATTTGATGCAATGGAAGAATTAGCAGTCTAAGCAATGTGGAACTCAGTAGTGTGTGCAATGGTTCACTTATCAGTAGATGCACTGAAGCCTCTGGTGCCTATATCTTCACTAGTTGCTGCTCTTAAAATGGAGTAAAAGGAAGGAGTTTGCATCGTACAAAGCCATATTGCAAATTCTGAATCCCAGCTGTATTTATTTGAATGGATCTTTGTCTCGAACTGAGGCTCAACATCAACAGTTTCATAGCATATCAGATACAGTGAGGCACAAATTACCCCACAAGAATGACAGAGAGTATTAGATCTGCCAAGCATGAAGGTTTATAAGCGGCTTTGCAAGGTTATAAATGCAAATCAATCAGATTAATCATAAATCAATATTCATTTTATAGCGGCATAATTCAATATACTCCAAGCAAATCAGATTAGCAAATACAAAGTCAAGTTATTTAAAGGTTATCACAGGCAAATCGTGGAATATTTGGTTCCCCTGATGGGACACTCCCTAATACTAAGGTAAAGTTTCAAATGACATTGGGGAAATTTAAGCAGCAGGTGTCAGCAAATGAAGCCTCTAAGCCAGAACAAAATGAAGGTTCCAATCAGACTGAGGAGAAATGTGTTTGCTCAACAGATTTACTCTCTGAGCAAAAATAATAGCAGTATAGGGTCTCAAAAGAGTGAGAGGGACATCTGCCTTCAAAGGTGAACAGGAGCAAATCTGGCTGTTTAACTTAAGACATCCACAACTAAAACATTCAATCCAACAAGTTGAAACTTATCCTACAGTTCCCAAGGGATGGAAACCAACTAAATCTCAACAATTTGATGATAACGTGCATGTGTCTTCTTTCCCTGGTATCACACAGAGAAAACCCCACAGCTGCACGACCTTGGAGATATCTCGTCCAAGCAGGTCAAAGGGTCAAACTGTTTTGGCTACAGATGCACGTACATATATATTATGTTACTGTGAAACTATCAATAAAATATTCTCATGCAGATTAAAACAACTGAAATGATTATTATTCAACCCACTGCTGCCAGCCTGGCTCCTGAAATGAGAACAAAGAATGAGATCACATTTTAACTGCCAAAAGCACAGTTTCAAAGTTAGAAGACATTTCCATTCTGAGGTCTACATGCACTATGGCTAACTTAGCACGGACCCTCTCCAACTTTGATTAATTATTAATGTAAATATCACTAATTATGATCAAACGAAATATAAAATCGCTCTTGAATCTAAGTATATATTTATAGAGGGAGAGGTGTGGCACCGCGGCCAGGGCGACTGACGCTGGAAACTGGGGATCACGGTTCGATCCCGGCTCCGGCGGCAGATTAGCCCAGCACCATGTGACTCTGGGCAATAGCTTGCTTAATCTTCCGGACGGCCCCCAGCGCCTAGAGACCCTTACGGGTGATTGTTTGTGCTTTATAAATGTGGATTATTATAATTATATGTAATGCGCATTAGCATGTTGTCAAAATATTGTGAAAAAGATTGACAATGCGTCACCAAATTCCACTGATGAACTTACAATGTAACAGTCAATGCACTGAAGGCTGCACAGTCGATCCAATCCATGACTCAGCAGTCATTGCACAAAGGTCTCAATAGCTCAAGACACTGAAGACTTCGGGGCAGATTTACAATAACTGGCTCATCCCCAGGGATGAGCCAGTTATTGTGTGCCGCAGCTCCGCCACCCATGGTGCGCCGCATTTACAATGCGGCGCACCATGGGGCAAAACGGCACAGATGCGTCACGCATCTGTGCCGTAAAGGTGGCGCATTGCTGGAGTTGCGACGCAAGCGCGATGCAGCTCCAGCAAGGCTCGGGAGTGCCCTATCTGTCCAATGCTACGTCAAGACCTACGCCTGCTTCAAGCAGGCGCAGGGTTTTGACGCAGCATTGGCCTAAAAGTGAAAAAAAGAGGGAAATCTTGTAGATTTCACTCAGCCACTTTTAGGAGGCGTTCCTGCGCAGGAACGCCCCCCCTGCGCCGGAACGCCTCCTTATGGCGCAGGGGTTTACAACGTGACGCATCTCCTAGATGCGTCACGTTGTAAATAGGGCGCTTTGTTTGCGCCGCCATTGCGTCAAAAAAAGTGGCGCAATTGCGGCGCAAAGAGGCGCAAGGGGCTCGTAAATCTGCCCCTTCATGATCTTGCTATGCCAAATGCTTCCTACTGAGCGTAACCACTGCCTGCTCAGTGAGAAAGAATTTGGAGGATGTGTGCACTGAGGGAGAGACTGGTGTGTGAACTAATGGGGGCGTAGGACTATGTGAAGTCAGGAAGGTGTGGTTTCTGTGTGCATTGATGAAGGAGTTTGATCTGTGGAGAGGCAGTGATAGGCCAGTGTGCACTGAGAGAGGCGATGGCCTTGATCTGTGTGTCAGGAGAGGGACTGAGCCACTGTGCATTTTCAGCAGCATTTAAGGAGGAGTTTGTCCTGGTTACAGTGAACGTCTCTGTGCAGTCTCTGTGCCATGAGTAGGAGTATGGCATGGGGAGGGTGAATAGCAGGAGAAGGTTGTGACACTGTGATGTGAGAGATAGTTAACTTTAGAGAGACCAGCCTGTGATAAGTGAGGGGGTGTCTTTGTGCATTGTCGGAGGGCTGTACCTTTGGAAGGGACTGAAAGGCCCAAACTCTAAAGCTTGGACCTTGATGCGCAGCGTCTGCAATCAGTGAGGTGGGAATTGTGACTGCAGGGAGTGAGGCTGGAACTGTCAAATCAAATCAAAAGTAACTTTGGCCCAGATGCATGAAGCTAAAAACCGCTCGCAAAGGGGCAGATTCTCAGAATCTGCCCCTTTGCGACCGGTATTTTTGCATTTGGGATGCATCATCCCAAATGCAAAAATCGCAAATTGAGAATTCGCTAAATTGCGATTACTTGCATGAGATTCCTTAAATGCAATGCATTAGAGTTTAAAAAATAGTGATTTCGCTAATAGGGCTCGCAAATTACCATGAAGTACAACTTCATGGTAATTTGCAAAAACTTTAAAAAATGCACTAAAGTGCATTTTTCAAAGATTTTTATGTTGCGCACACACATGCCCTAAGGGCATGTGTGTGCGCAACATATGTGCACAGATCAATTTCAGGGGTGCAACAGGGTGTCCTTTGGACACCCCTGCACCCTTGAAATCGCAATCTCATTTTGCGACTTGCTAATTGCGATTCGCAAATTGAAAATTCTTCCCATTCATTCCTATGGGCCTCTAGGCCCATAGGAATAAATGGGGAGGTATTCCTTAATTGCGACTCGCAATTTGCGAATGGCAATTAAGGAATTTTAAGAAATCGCTATTTTTAAAGTGATTTCTTCTTGCATACCATTTTGCTATTCCTTATTAGCGATTCCTTATTTTTCGCTAATAAGGAATCACAAAATGGCTGCTTGATGCATCTGGGGGTTTATTCGGTTCCATGGACCATAAAAGTTTAACATCCGTACGTGATACTTTAAAAGGAATTTCATATCAAGTGTATACAGTAACATGAATAGGAATCATTAAAAACCCACATCTCATAAATTTTAGGCAATTTGCAATTTACAAAGGAAACTAATCACACATGGTCATTACCTAGGACAACAGGCTTTGATTTCCATTGGAAAATTTCATCAATGTTAATAATTAATATATAAAAAATTAAAAAATGAATTCAAACACCAGTTTATCTATTGTGACTCATGTCTTTTTCTTATTGACTTGGCAATTCTAATGTAGTTGGAGACAGCAGTGCAAATAGGAACAGTAGACAAAGAGTGTAAATGATTAAAACCATCCATATAAGTACAGGGACGAATTTCTCTCAAAAGTGGGGTTAAGAATTGTACCCTCGGCTCGTTGTAGAGGGGACAAAACAGCACAAAGTGCAAAGTGCTCTGAGCTGCCAAAGTGAGACTGGAACTGTCACTGTGAGCAGCAAATAAAAGACTGGATTCGTGCCACAAATTAAAAGTTCAAAAAACACTACTAGGTTAAGGCTCCCAACAGTAAAGCCAAGCATTGAACAAGATAAAGAACTTACCAAATGCCAATACTGCTTCCTTGTTTGAACTCTTTCTTCTGTGTAATCCTATTGAAAGTGCAACAACATGGACTACAGACTTCTTTTTCTGTCAGAAATAAATCTTGATTCTTTATTTAATTTTTCAAACTATATCAAAATTTAGTCATTACTTCTTTCTTTTTGCCTTATTCTAATATCACATTCCTAAGACTCACTCAACACCCACCTATTACTCTCATTCACCTTTTCACCATGTATTCATATCCCATCTATCCACATTCTTAACTTCCATTCATTCGCTGCACATAACCCATACACCCTATTTTTTAATGGGCCTTTTTAGTCCCTATCTCTAGACCTAGCCATAGTCAACACTATAAACACAAAAATTCTAATATTTACAATGCTTCAAACTTTGTTTAACCCCTTGGACGCGGCCGCGATTCTGCGCCTGTGCGGCGTTTTTCGAAGTGGGCGGGTTCATGACGGCCCCCATTAAAAATTAGGGTGTATGGGTTATGTGCAGCGAATGAATGGAAGTTAAGAATGTGGATAGATGGGATATGAATAAATGGTGAAAAGGTGAATGAGAATAATAGGTGTGTGTTGAGTGAGTCTTAGGAATGTGATATTAGAATAAGGCAAAAAGAAAGAAGTAATGACTAAATTTTGATATAGTTTGAAAAATTAAATAAAGAATCAAGATTTATTTCTGACAGAAAAAGAAGTCTGTAGTCCACGTTGTTGCACTTTCAATAGGATTACACAGAAGAAAGAGTTCAAACAAGGAAGCAGTTTTGGCATTTGTTAAGTTATTTAACAAATTAAAAGTTGGCTCATTGTAGAGGTCTTTTTCCCTGCTCCTGTAAGGGCTTATTTACAGCCCCTTGCGGCGCCGGTGCATCACTTTTTGTGACGCACTGGTGGCGCATTTTTCTGCCCCATATTTACAAGGACAGGAAAAGCCACCCTGTGTTGCTTTCCTGTTCTTGTAATTATGGCCCCTGTACACGCAGCACTTTGCTTGAAAGGGGCGCTCCATGGGTGTTGCTGTGTGTGTTCCCACGTTACAACAATGGAGCCTGACACATTTCCAGATTTACAAGAAATCGTAAACCTGGAAATGCGTCTGAATGCTACTCCTCCCCGGGGAGATGCAGGGAGGCGCAACTAGGAGAAATATATTTGTTTTTTCTGTAGCACACATAGAACGAGAAAATCACCACTTATGATTGTTTATGTGCAGGAAGGTGTCCCTGTGACGCAGGCATCCTCGCACCATGGTGCAAGGGTGCCTGGGTCAGCGCATGGCAGCTAACTGTGCACCAGCTCAGGGTAGAGCATAGGGATCCGTCATATCCTTGTAGATATGACTCATCCTTGTGCTTTGAAAGTGCTGCAGCTTGGCCCAGCCAAAGGGCTTTCGGTGCTGCACTGCGGCACTTTCTTGTAAATGAGGGCCTTATAGAGGAGTGTCTCAAATCTCTGCACGTAACATCTACCGCTTACTAAATGACTGGGACCCTTAACTGTCCATGTGTGTATATATTGGGAGGGGGGGGTTGTAACATCCTTATGTGATGCGTGCTTTAGCTCTCAAGTTGTATGCATAAAGACGGTGCACAATGATTAATATCAACTGGGGTGGTGTATTGTGGGAAGGCCATTATTGATTCCCTGCCCCTGGAGCTGCCAATTTGCAATGTAACAGAGACCTCATAGCAGTTCCTTCCCTGCCATATTTCTGGCTGCAAAATACATGCTGCTGAAAGCCTAGAAAGAACACAAACAACTGAACAAAGTTGGTACTACCGATTGGCAGTTCAATCAGCAGATCTGTTCTCAGATAAACTGATCTCCATTCAGGGTATCTGGTGTGTATGGATGTGAGAAGTTAGCCTGGCATATGATGTCCACTAGCTCTAGTGGGCAGCTTGCACCAGTCTAATCGACCCTTATTGATGGTGGTTGTAAAGTCAACCTCATAGAAAGCTATCCTAGTGGTAGCATGAACCAGCAGTCAGCAGGCTAAGACTTCAGTAGGCGAGATAAGCAAGTTGTTTTACCAATTATAATCCCTTGAATACCAAATGAAAGGACACCACAGAAGGTGTATATCAAATATATATATATGTATTTAATCTAAACACAACCCCTCTGCCCTCTTTATGAGGTCAGAGGTAGAAATACAATACGAGTCACACAATTATTATACGATAAGTTGCACAGTATACGCTATGCCCTAGGGGCCTCACAAACCATATACTAAAATAGTGGTATAAAAAACAGAGAATCACAGCAAAAAGTGGGGGTGACCATAGAAAGCAGACCCTACTCTCCTACACAACCCCCCCACCAAACGCAGGGACATTAAACTAACCGTGACCAGTTGAGTCTTCATGTTCTACGTGGAAATATCTTGAGAGTCCATCTGCATTGGCATGGTCACTCCCAGGTCTATGTTCCACTGTAAAGTCCGTCCCCTGTAGGGAAATGGACCACCGGAGCACTTTGGGATGTTCACCCTTCATCTGATTTAGCACAAGAGGGGCTTATGGTCTGTCTGAATTTTGAAATGAGTGCCAAACAAGTATGGTGTCAACTTCTTCAGGGCCCAAACCACAGCAAAGGCCTCCCTCTCAATAGCTGACCAATGTTTCTCTCTAGGGGTCAGCCTTCTGCTTATAAAAGCTACTGGCTGGTCTTGACCATCTTTATTCAGTTGTGAAAGCACAGCACCTACCCCCAACTCAGAAGCATCTGTTTGAACAATGAATTCTTTGGAGTAGGCTGGACTTTGCAGAATTGGTGCAGTGCACATGGCCTGCTTCAGGTCATCAAATGCCTTTTGACAGCTGACTGTTCACTGAACTTTCTTTGGCATTTTCTTGGAAGTTAAGTCATTAAGGGGTGTCACTATGGAACCATACCCCTTGACAAATTTTCTGTAATACCCAGTCAGGCGCAAGAAAGCTCTGACCTGAGTCTGGGTGGTTGGAGCAGTCCAGTCCATTATGGTCAGGTTCTTGCTCTGTAATGGTTGAACCTGGCCTCCACCTACAAGGTGGCCCAGGTATACAACCTGACTCTGCCCTATCTGGCACTTGGTAGCCTTGATAGTTAGGCCTGCCTTTTGCAGGGCCTCCAAAACATTCTTTAGGTGGATCCGGTGATCTTCCCAAGTGGAGCTAAAGACAGCAATATCATCAAGATAAGCTGCACAGTAGTCCTCCAGACCTGAGAGGACTTGGTTCACCAACCTTTGGAATGTGGCAGGTGCATTTTTTCAGACCAAAGGGCATCACCACAAACTGATAATGCCCACCAGGGGCTGAAAATGCTGTCTTTGGCTTTGCATCATCAGCTAGTCTGATCTGCCAGTAGCCAGCTGTCAGGTCAAATGTGCTCAAAAACTTGACAGATGCCAATCTGTCAATGAGCTCATCTGCCCTGGATATTGGATGGGCATCTGTCCTAGTGACAGCATTGAGACCTTTGTAATCCACGCAAAACCTCATCTCTCTCTTACCATCTTGGGTGTGAGGTTTAGGCATCAGGACTACTGGACTGGCCCAAGGGCTCTCTGAGGGTTCAATGACTCCCAAATCCAACATCTTTTGGACCTCTGTCCTGATAAAGTCCCTGACATGATCAGGTTGCCTGTAAATCTTACTTTTAACAGGCAGACTGTCCCCAGTGTCCACTTCATGAGTGCACCAGGTAGTCTGACTTGGAGTCAGTGAAAAGATATGTCTGTAGGCCTGCAGAACTTGTCTGCAGTCCTGCTGCTGTTGGTCAGTGAGGCTGCCTGCCAAGGCTACACCATCAACTGAACCATCATCAGGGTTCTGAGAGAGCAGGTCTGGGAGAGGGTCACTCTCTTCCTCCTGTCCTTCATCAGTAGCCATGAGCAAGCCCATGTCTGTCCTGTCAACATATGGTTTCAGTCAGTCGACATGAAGCACCGTGTGGGGGCTCCTGGGAGTTCCAAGGTCAACCAAATAGGTGACTTCTCCCTTCTGTTCAACAATAGTGTAGGTTCCACTCCACTTGTCTTGGATAGCTGCTGGGGCCACAGGCTCCAACACCCACACTTTCTGTCCTGGCTTGTAAACAGTCAGCACAGCCTTTTGGTCATGCCAGGCCTTTTGCAATTCCTGACAAGCCTCAAGGTTTTTGGATGCCTTTTTCATGTACTCAGCCATCCTGGAGTGGAGACCAAGTACATAGTCCACAATGTCTTGCTTGGGCAGTTTGAGGGGTAACTCCCATCCCTCCTTCACCAGACAAAGGGATCCTCTTACAGGATGCCCAAACAGAAGTTCAAAAGGGCTGTAACCAACCCCTTCTGTGGCACCTCTCTATAAGCAAACATAAGGCAGGGCAGCAGGATGTCCCATCTCCACCTGAGCTTTTCAGGGAGACCCTTAATCATGCCCTTTAAGGTCTTGTTAAATATTTCAATTTGACCATTGCATTGTGGGTGATAGGGTGTGGTGAACTTGTAGTTCACTCCACACTCCTTCCACATTGCAGTCAGTTATCCAGACATAAAGTGTGCACCTCTGTCTGAGACAAACTCCTTAGGAAAACCCACTCTTGAGAAAACTCCCAGGAGGGCTCTTGCCACAACAGGTGCTGTTGTGGTCCTAAGTGGAATAGCTTCTGTATATCTGGTGGCATGATTCACTACCACCAGAATAAATCTGTGCCCAAAGGCTGTTTGGGGATCCATTGGTCGAACAATGTCAATCCCTACACGTTCAAAGGGAACCCCCACCACAGGTAGTGGTATAAGGGGGGCCTTTATAGTGTCACCTGATTTGCCACTGGCTTGGCAGGTGACACAGGAGTGACAAAACACCTTGGTGTCTTCTGACATGTGAGGCCAGTGAAAGTGAGGGACAAGCCTGTCCCAAGTCTTGTTCTGGCCAAGATGTCATGCAAGGGGAATATCACGGGCTAGTGTTAAAAGGAAGCCCCTGAATGCCAAAGGTATGACCAACCTCCTGGTAGCTACAGGCTTGGGGTCTCTAGCCTCGGAATACAGGAGCCCTTCGTCCCAATAAGTTTAATGGGTCCCACTAGCATTCCCTGCAGCCTCAGCAGCAGCTTGCTGTCTGAGGGGTTCAAGAGAAGGGCAGTCCAACTGCGCCTGCCTCAGATCTGCCCTGGAAGGTCCCCCTGTCCCAAGAAACTCAACCTGATCAGGCTCAAGTTCTTCTAGGACAGTTCCTTCCTGGGTCTCACAATCCGTTTCCTCAGAAGGCTGATCCTCTTCCTGAGGCAAGGGAGAAGGCACTGCCTTAACCCTACTGCTTCTCCTCCTGGTAGGCAACTGGCCCATTGTTCCAGAATCCAGTGCCTGTTCAGTGTTGCAATTTCTGACCTGTGACCTAGTCACAGCAAGGACATATGCTGAGATTCCTAACATTTCTGCATGGGTCCTATACTCCACTTCAGCCCAAGCTGAAGTCTCCAGGTCATTGCCAAGCAAACATTCTACAGGGAGGTCTGAACTAACCACAACCTTCATGAGGCCAGTTACCCCTCCCCAGGAGAAATTAACAATTGCCATACTGTGAGTGGTAGTGACATTGCTAGCATTGGTCACTTGGTAATTTTCACCTATTATGATCTGTCCAGGGTCCACAAAGCCAGGTGTCACCATTGTGACACTAGCATATGTGTCCCTGTAGGCCTGAGCCACTTTGTCATTAATCAAAGGAGTTTGTCTGTACTTGCCCAAGTTATTGGGACTCATAGTAGAGGACATAATTATGTTCCCATCACAGATCAAAACAGCTTGAGTTGGTATTCTGACTAGGCCAGAATTCATATCAATTCCCAGGATTAACCCTACTGCACCCTTCTGTTGAGAACCACCACTTGGAGCTGAACTAGGGGGAACAGTTGCCTTGTGGCAATGGTGGCTGGAGCTGCCTCCTTCTTGGTGAAATCACTGGTCCAGTGAGTATTTACCTTACACAACTTGCACCATGGTTTCTTTGGGCCTTCTTTCTTTTTAGATTGTTGGGAACCCCCACCATTAGAAGCTTTTTGGGGACCTTGAGAAGACTTCTGGTCTTTTGCTTTCTCCCCACCCTTTTGGTCTTGCTTCTTCTGATCACCACCTTGGTTCTGTACCTTCTGCTTCAAACCTGGTTCTGACCCATTTGTCTGCCTTCTTACCCAATTCTGGTGGAGAGGTCAGATCTGAGTTAACCAAGTGTTGATGCAATAACTGGTTTTGACAGTTGTTAAGAATTTGTGCTCTCATAATAAGGTTATACAATACTG
The DNA here is from genome assembly GCF_964261635.1 of Lissotriton helveticus. Taxonomy (NCBI): domain Eukaryota; kingdom Metazoa; phylum Chordata; class Amphibia; order Caudata; family Salamandridae; genus Lissotriton; species Lissotriton helveticus. The sequence continues at coordinate 391,072,704 of NC_136065.1, forward strand.
TATAGTCGCGTACACCTCCCGCCCAGTAATCAGCCTTCCAGAGCCTTAGTAGCACAATCTACAAAATCAGTCCAGTCCTGAGTCTGTATCTTTTGGGTATCTCTGAACAGCAACCTGTACTGCTCAGTGGTTAGGCCAAACCCATCTATCAGAGCACTCTTCAGGACATGGTAGTTGTCAGCATCCTCTTCTCTTACAGTGAGGAGCTTGTCTCTTCCTTTGTCTGCAAAGGAGAGCCAGAAGACTGCTGCCCACTGACTTTGGGGTACCTGCTGTACTTTGCAGGCCCTCTCCAAAGCAGTTATCCATTTGTGGATGTCATCCCCAATCTGATAGGGAGGGACAATCTTGTTCAGGTTTCTATGGTCATGAGACCTTTCCCTACCACTAGGGTTGTTGCTGCCACCAGTGGGCTCTAGCCCACACAATGTTTTCTCTCTTTCAAGAGCTAGAGTCTCTTTTGCAAGGGCAACTTGCTCTTGATCCTCAGCTTGACCTCTTTCATTCTAGCTTCATGCTCTCTTCTCTGAGGGGAAGTCATTCTCCTTTGAGCAGAGGCATCGAACCCTAATGATGAGTCAGAATGCTCAGAACCACTGGAAAGTGATCTGGGCCTTCTGTTCCCACCATTAGGCCTACTTGGAGGTTAGAGGGAGGCCTACCTTGGCCTTCTCCACCTCCAGATAGTTCTGTGTTGCCCAGGTTAGGTTTATCAACCTCTTCCTGGTCAGCATCCACATCATCATCAGAGACCACTGGGTCCTCCCCAAGAGGATTCTCTTCTGTTGAGGGATGGCCCCCCTCTCTACTACCTTGGCTACCTGGATCTGATGCATTCTCTACATCATGAGCCACTAAGATATCTACCAGGCGGTTAAAGGTTGGACTCTGTCCTTGTCTTAACTTTCTGACCACTCACAAGCTTCCCAGTTCTTGAAAAGAGATTGTGTCATACTTAGAAGGCAACCTTGGGTTGTCTTCTGGCAGAGGTCCACTAGGCCCTGCTTCCAAGGACATGGCTAGTGTGGTGTGGTACGTGCTCCTACCTACACTATTTGTTTCCTACTAGAACCTCTCTAGGAGTTGCAGTCAGGGTGTGCTAAGCCCTTACCACCTACAACTGCCAAGTTCAGTAGAACTTATGTATATAAGACTTGATTTATATGTACCTACAGGTACCTTGATATGATCTTTCAAATGATATCTCAAGATTATTTGGTAAAACAAATGCAAGCTCTTATCCCATCTGCTGCACACCAATGTGAGACGTTAGCCTAGTTCTAGTGGGCACCTTGCATCAGTCTAATCGACCCTTATTGATGGTGGTTGTAAAGTCAACCTTATAGAAAGCTATCCTAGTGGTAGCATGAACCAGCAGTCATCAGGTTAAGACTTCAGTAGGCGAGTTAAGCAAGTTGTTTTACCAATTGTAATCCATTGAATACCAAATGAAAGGACACCACACAAGGTATATATCAAATATATATGTATTTAATCTAAACACAACCCCTCTGCACTCTTTATGAGATCAGAGGTAAAAATACAATACAAGTCACACAATTAATATACGATAAGTTGCACAGTATACGTTATGCCCTAGGGGCCTCACAAACCATATACTAAAATAGTGGTAGAAGAACCACAAGACAATTAGAAAGCAGACCTGGTGCCTGTGGAATCGCTTGGGCTACTCTAAACGACCAAAGGTTCAGAAGTAGGAGGCCCACGGGAGACGCGTGCAGTGTCTAAACACAGGCGCAGGTTACCATTGACTTTCTATGGGAAACGTAAAAGTTATAAATATACAATTTAAGGACACTTCCGGATGGACTAGGATGGAACCCTTTTAAACTAGGACACTTCGAGAGTCAAGACCCACGGGAGTACTTGGTTAGCTCACCCAGGGAAGCCGGGTGCATAGGTGTCTTTTCGTGTCGAGTTTTGTCGTCGTTTTCTATTGAGAGCTGCAAAAACGTGCTGCAGGCGACCAGAGTAAAAGTGTCCGGGTGGATCCAAGGGTGGATCGAAGATCTGAAGAACCTGAAATCAGAAGGGACAGAGTCTGGGTCACTAGCCAGTGACCAGGAAGGAACCAGGCGATGTCGGGTGATTTCAGGTGAAGAAGCCGAACTTGTCTCTTCAGCCACAAGGTCGAGGAGGCATCGACGATGACCAGGCACTGGATTCGAGCTGTCCCACAACGGATCTAGTTGACTGTGGTGTCGGTATCCAGGTTGGTCCCAACAAGCCTTGGCAACCGCAACCCACGCAGGATGTCGAGATTGGCTCTGTTACAGACCAGCAAGGTCTGTGGCGCTTCTCCTTTTCAGGAAAGCTGGAGCAAGCCTGGAGTAAACAGAAAAGCAAGTTAAGTTCAAAGAAAGGTCTTCAGGGAGGCTCACTAGCCAACTGGCTAGGAACCGGGAAGACGCATCAATCTCAAATGCAAAAGCGGGGCCCACGGAACACTCACGGAGTGTGGGCACCTTGGCTTCGGTGCAAATGGTGCTTGGTGCTGGGGCTTCAAACACCCCAAAGCATAACTTCGAGATACCTCGTTGAAGGAGTGCAGCTTGCAAAATGCAGGATGTCCAGGAGTTCCGGTCCCATGTTTCTCGTGTCTCACACGTGTCTCAGCTTTGCTGTGGGTGTGGGTCGGGGTCAGAGATGTCTGGAAGTCCATGTCCTGTGTTGCAGATTCTTCGGGATCCGACGGGAGCATCAAAAATGCAGTACAGCAAAGTTGTTGTTGGTTCCTGTTTGAACAGGGTGGTCACTCCTTGAACACAAGGTAGATGTCTTCCATCTTCCAGTCGAAATGGAATGTCGAAGGTCCAGGATTCTGTATCAAAGTTTCATCCAGGGTAATCTAAAGTCCTAGGGACACAGCTCCTATACTTATACTAAGGTTGGGGGCTTGACTACCTGGCTAGGTCCCTCCTATGGGTGGACTGGGCAGGGGGTGATTACACCCCTTCCTTTTGTCCAGTTTCACGCCAGAGCTGGGGCTGAGTGCCCCAGCAACTGGTTTGAACCGGGCTATGCATGGAGCACCTTGTGTGCCCCATGGCTAGGTCCCTCCTATGGGTGGACTGGGCAGGGGGTGATTTCATTACAAGACCGGAGGCTACATTATGCATACATCTTTAATGCAGATCCCAGCAGCCGCATCATAATATAACAGTTCCAAAACAGAACAAAGGCAACAGCTAAGAGCCATGAGCCAACAACACACAGCCTCTTTTAAATGCGGCTCCCAAGCAGATAAGTCTTACTTTAGCTTGTCTCTGTCTTAGCTCTCTTTAGTCTTTAAACTTGTAATTATTATTATATTGCTGTTATTATTATCGCTATGCTGTTGTATTTAACTGTTCTAGTTAGCTACTGTTGTATTAGCTGCTCCTTTTGGTATGGTGTGCTCTGATAGCGTGGTACTTTCCTTTCCCCGCAATACCTCACACCCTTTCCCACCAATTTCCAATCTATGGAAATTCCCCTCCTCGCGACCCCCCCCCCCTCCTCCGAGTGTGGGTGGCGCTTATCGCGATGCGTGAGACCTTTGTACAGAGCCTTTTTATTTAGACTCTCCATGTCTTTGACTCACCCCTAACGTGCCTCGCACGTCTCCTCTGGCGATGACCATCGTTTTCTTTAGGTGTTCTTAATTGTTTATTCCCGTAGTTGATTATTCCCGTAGTTTGTTTACTCTCGCATTTCAGAGTCTCTCGCGCTCCTAACGAGAGACTCGGAGCCTTAGAGGAATGACCCTGGGCAACCGCGACGCCGCGTAGTCGCGTTGCCAAGGGCATTTTCTTGGGAATGCTCCGCTCCGTAACATTGGAGTTTCCTTGGCAACCCCTCGTCTCCGCATTTCGCTCGTTAGCGCGAGTGACAGTTTGTCTGTCGGCGAACTTCCCCTTCTCCTCAAATACTTAGCCAAACATTACATTTGGATTACTGGACCCGAGTCCCTTTTCTCTGCGAATCTCACTTATTGTGCCTCAGTCAAGCACACTACTTGTGGGTTATTTGCCTACATACTTTTGGCTCTGTTGCTGGAACCATATTATTCCTGTTAGGACCATACTATCATTTAGCCTCATGTCTAGCTCAGGCTCAGAAGAGGCTTCCGCCCCCCCCCCCCCAAGACCTGGCCAACATCAAATTTAACAAAATGCTCCAGAGGGAGATGAAAACCTGTCTGAGGGAGGGGCTCTCTCAGATCATTAGTTCTAAGCGCCCCCCTCAAGAAGACAGCTCAGCCCGGGGCAAGAGACAGAAGAAAAATAATTATAATGAATTGAGCTTGGAGGGTCTTTGCACCTCACTGGATAAAGGAGGTCCTAGCACCTCAAGGAGTGAAGGAGGTCCTTGCACCTCAAAGACTTTGGGTGTCCCTGGCGGCACAAAGAAACAAGGTGTCCGAAGCGACACACGCTTAACAGATGCTCACGATAGCTATGATGATATTGGGTCGGATGACTCCGAATTTCTTGACGAGTATGTCCTCGACCTTAATGATGAGGATCATGACTTCGGAGACCCTATTGAAGAGGGAACACCCTCCTCGAAAGATGTGATCTGTAACCCCTTGGGCGAGGAGATGCTCTCTCCTCAAAACTTAAAACACCCCCGAAGCTCTGAATGGTTCCCTCAGGAACACGTTGCGAAGTTTGTTAAAAAATGGATCAGATTCCCCTTGGAGAATGAGACTCGCAACATTCTACGAGCAGAATGCGCTAGACCTTCTATGGGTGATAAGTCCTGCTACACCCCTAATCTCGACCCTGATCTAATTAAATTTCTTTTTAAACTGGGGCGTGACCCCAGGAAAGGTATGGAGAAATCCCTGAAAGTTTGCCAGGATCGTCTGCTCGACGTCCTTGGCCCCCTTACGAGGATTCTCGACTCTGCAGAACAGAGCCACATTGAAGGCACTCGCCTCGATGCCGAATTAATCAGGGGCTGGAGCCAAAGGGCCATTATCCTCTTGGGAAATGCGAACGCAGGCATCAACGCCGAAAGGCGTAGAGTGGTTCTCACTCGCATTAACCCTAAGCTCAGTGATCTTGCCGATAAAGAACCTACTAAAAACCAGAAAGGACTCCTCTTTGGAGAAGATCTAATTAAATCTCTTGGGAAATATGTCTCGACTTTTACTGCCCTCGACAGGGCACAACAAAACATGCGGAAAGTTTTTAATTCAGGCAATAACCTTTTCGGAAGGGCCGGAAGACGAGGCCAACCTTCCGGCCGCTACTTCCAGAGGCCCAACTTCAGAACACGTGGAACTGGCAGAGGATACCAGCAATTTCAGCAGTACCAACAATACTCAAGCCCGCAATTCTACCCCCAGAGAGGTAGGGGACAGCGTGGCAGAGGCTTCAGATCTCGTGGATCGAGCGTCCAGAATAATCCCTCAGGTGAGTGCTCCCCCCCTTCCTTCCCTTTCTTTCCCCTTAAAGGTAGGGGGCAGACTGAAATATTTCTTAGAAAATTGGGAATGCATCACTCAAGATGCGTGGGTTCTGAGCACCGTGAGAGGTTTTACAATAGATTTCGAGTCCGAACCCGTCCAGACTTCACTCCCGATGAGTATTCCCATGTGCCCGGCTCAACAAGGCATCATCGAAGAGGAAATCTCTTCAATGATTCAGAAAGGTGCAATACTGGAGGTCCCCATGGATCTCATGGGTTTCGTAAGCAACCTTTTTTTAGTCGAAAAGAAGGACAAGGGTTGGAGGCCGGTTATAAATCTCCGCCAAGTGAACAGATTCATCTCTTACAGACATTTCAAGATGGAAGGTATTCACCTCCTGAGGGACCTTCTTCTGGAAGGGGACTGGTTAGTCAAGCTAGACCTCAAAGACGCCTATTTTACCATTCCCATGGCCAAGATTCATCAGTGTTTCCTCCAGTTTCTCTGGAAAGATCGCTTATACCAGTTTCAAGCTCTGCCCTTTGGTCTTTCTTCCGCACCATGGTGCTTCACCAAGGTTATGAGGGCCGTTGTGTCTCACCTAAGATCAAGAGGCGTTCGTCTCATTATCTACCTGGACGATATTCTCATTATGGCGCAGGAAAAAGTGCATTTAATTCAGGACCTGGATTTTTCTATGAAACTCATAGAAAGCCTAGGCTTCATCATAAACAAGGAGAAATCTTCTCTGACTCCCTCAAAATCAATAGAGTTTTTGGGCTTCACAGTCGACACCTCTCGTTGCCTCCTCCTTCTTCCCTCCAAGAAAATCTCAAAAATAAAGAAGCAAATAAAGCATGCTTTAAGCCGTCAGAATCTCTCCCTCAGGGACCTGGCCAGACTCCTGGGTCTTCTTTCATCTTCAATTCAGGCAATATTTCCAGGCCCACTCAACTATCGGGCTCTTCAGAGGGTCAAAGCAAGAGCCCTGAGATCAGGTCTCTGGTATGGGGACCTTATCTCTCTGGATTCGGATTCTCGCTCAGAATTGCTTTGGTGGCTGAACAACCTGGAAAGCATGGAACGGGAAAGCCATCTTTGGCTCCTCCCCGGATTTCGTCCTGGAATCGGATGCCAGCCTGCACGGCTGGGGCGCTTGCCTCTTGAATCAAAACACAGGAGGTCTCTGGTCTCAGGAGGAATCTCTCCACCACATAAATTTCCTGGAATTGACCGCCGGTCTTTATGCTCTTATGAGCTTCAGGAATTCTCTTCAGGGGAGGTCTGTCCTCTTGAAGATGGACAATATGTCAGCGGTGGCCTATATCAATCGCCTTGGAGGCACGAAGTCTGCAGACCTCTCGGACCTGGCCAAGAAGCTTTGGATGTTCTGCCTAGAACACAAGATTGCTCTGAGGGCAGAATACCTTCCAGGTGCTGCCAACTCATCCGCGGATTGGAACTCACGTTTCCTCGTGGATTTCAGCGATTGGAAGCTGAATCCTTGTGTCTTCAGGGCCCTGAATCAGATCTGGGGCCCCCTGGAGGTGGATCTTTTTGCGAGCAGACTCACCTACCAGCTTCCAGACTACTTCAGCTGGATGCCCGACCCGGGTGCTCGGGCATTCAACTCCTTCCTCCAACATTGGGGCAATATCCGGGGTTATGCCTTCCCTCCCTTTTCAATGATTCAGTGAGTACTTCAGAAGGTGAGACACGACAAGTGTCTCCTCCTTCTAATAACCCCTTTCTGGCCCTCCCAGGCCTGGTTTCCCACTGCTCTGGAATTGACTTGCAGCATTCCCTTCCTGATCCCTCCGCTGGAAGATCTCCTCATAGATTCGGACGGTCGCACTCACCCTCTTATCCTCAATCGGAGTTTATCCCTTCTTGCCTGGAAGGTGTCAGGAGATCTAACGAAATCTCAGGCCTTTCGGACTCAGCTTCAATCCTCCTCAGGGAGTCTTGGGCCCCAGGTACCCATTATAGATACAATAGAATCTGGAAACTCTGGGTTTGTTGGTGCCTGGAAAGGAACCTGGATCCCTTGGAGGCCCCTATTGTTGATGTGACCAACTTCCTGGTTGAGCAATTCGAGAAAGGTCTTAGTTACAGGTCCATTAACTGTTTTAGATCTGCAATTTCTGCAGGCCATTCCCTTGTTAATGGTAGGTCCATTGGTAAAAATGTCATTATTTGTAGGGTCATGAAGGCTATTCGTATCAAAAGGCCTCCTAGACCCAAGTATGACGTCCTTTGGGACGTTGATTTGATTCTTCGTCTCTTTTCTGACTGGCCCTCTAACTCTCTCCTTAACAGGAGGAATCTTTCTTTTAAACTGGCTACCCTTCTATGCCTTGTTTCTTGCAGAAGGTCTTCAGACATTCGTTCCCTGGATATTACTTATCGCTCTTATAACCCGTTTGGCGTTAAGTGTGACGTCCACAGGAGGACAAAAACTATGTCTGACTCCATTTTTTATCCTCGTTTTGACCTTCATCCTAAACTCTGCGTTGTCGACTGCATGAAAGAGTATGACCTTAGAATGTCTGGACTTCGTCCAGTCGGCGTTAATCAATTACTTATTTCCTTTGTTAGACCTCATAGAGCTATTAGCTCCCCCACTATTGCTAGATGGATTAAATCCGTTATGAGCTTAGCTGGAGTGGATTTGACCAAATTTCAAGCTCACTCCCTTAGAGGTGCTATGGCTAGCAAATCACTCTGGTCTGGAGGTAGGTTGGATGACATCTTGAAAGCTGCTGACTGGTCCAATGCCGGTACCTTTGCTCGTCATTATTGTAAACCTATCCAACACATGTCTGATGCTGTTTTAGGAAGCTTCCAGCATGCATAATGTAGCCTCCGGTCTTGTAATGAAATTGCGATTCTCATATTTACATGACTAGAGAATCTGGATTTCATTAAAGACTCGGAGGCTGACATTATCCCCCCCTCCCTCCACCGGAGGCATTTCAATTTTGCATTTTACCATGTACAATTTATTGTAATTTATTGTAATGCTTACTGCCTTTGTTTTTCCTCTTATGACATGTTTGGATTTGTTTCATTTGGGCTTCTTGGACTAATTCCTTTGTCCTTTCAGATGTTGCCTGATCCTGAATACGTCTCTCAAGAGAACTTCCTGGAACATCCTTCCTGGATTTCTTCCTTCTACCTTCTACAGTCAAGTTTCGTGATTTCCTGCCTTCCATCGTTGTGGAGTTTCTACTCAAGCCTTTGAACTCTTCTTGAACTTTTCTACTTTTTTTCCTCATTTAAAAGAGGCTGTGTGTTGTTGGCTCATGGCTCTTAGCTGTTGCCTTTGTTCTGTTTTGGAACTGTTATATTATGATGCGGCTGCTGGGATCTGCATTAAAGATGTATGCATAATGTCAGCCTCCGAGTCTTTAATGAAATCCAGATTCTCTAGTCATGTAAATATGAGAATCGCAATTACACCCCTTCCTTTTGTCCAGTTTCACGCCAGAGCTGGGGCTGAGTGCCCCAGCAACTGGTTTGAACCGGGCTATGCATGGAGCACCTTGTGTGCCCCAGGCAGTGTCTGGAAAAGCATCTGCTGATGCAGCCCTTCCTGCCACAATACACAAAACCCTGTCTGGGGAGGTGCTGGCAACTGCCTGGATAGGAAACCTATTGTCCAGGCCTCCACTGCCGGAGTTTCGTCCAGCAGCAGGAGGTCAGACTCGTTTCTGTGGCAGCAGCATCCATTTTGTGATGCTGAGGCTCTGTTTAACTTTAACCGGGTAAACCAGTAACTTCATGTCTTCTCCCTCTAGAAGGGTGGAATGCTACTCCCGCCGCCAGGACTGGCGGGGGGTAGTATTCCAAAGTATTTGACACCTTACACGACATGTTTTTATAAAGCCAAACCAAAGTTAGCATTAACCACGAGGATTATAATGCACTTAAGAGTATATGGTATGGCTATATCATAGAACAGCTATAAGGAGATGGTTCTGAAAGCTGCCGAGGAGCTCAGCTCATGCTAGGGCACCCTCTCGCATAAAACCAAGCACTGTGCCTCCAGGATTGTTAAGGCCTGCCATAGGAGTGGCTTATAGGTGTATATGTGTCTATATGCATATATAGATATAGGTATACTATATCTAAGTAAGGGGTGATTACACCACCTTACACAGGTTCTGTGAACGGACCTGTAGTGTCAGTGTGGAAGGCAAACCAGGGGTGGCACAATACATGCTGCAGCCCCTGGTAGGCCTAAGGTGCACCTATGCCCTGGGTACCTATGGTACACTATACAGGGGCTCACAAGTGTGACCCAGTAACCAATCTGGTATGTACCTAAAGTACATGGTATCGATTCATAAACTTTTATTCGGTTATAAATCACGTAACCATAAAAAGTACACAAATATAATATTACAATACACATATAAAAAATCAATGTATGTTACATTAAAAACAGTAAACATAAAAACCATAATTATAAATGATTCATATAAATGGTGCAAAATACTTCAAAGATTACAACGAATTTTAAGACATGACTTTAAGAAGCAAGCTATGCATTTAGCAGTATTAATTAATTAATTATGTTGAGAATCCAGAAACTGCAAGGCTAAGTAAGCAGGCCGACAAGTTCTTAGTCCCATTTTCCGAAGCAAAGTAATGATCCAGCGCCTGCGAGGTATATCATAGTATCTGCAAAACAGAATTACATGGATTGTTGATTGTATTGATATACCATCGCAAGGGCATTTCATAAGGGTATGCAACCAGTCCTTTGCTGTTGGAAAAGTGACTAGGCGAAAAAAGGAATCAAAACGAAACCTAGTCAGAACATACTTTGTTAAATAATAAGACAAATAAGGCTGGATTCCAAAAACAGTCTGGACAGACAGAATCTGTACATTTGAAGTTTTCATAATTTCTTGTGTAAGACGCAAATCTCTCAGGTGGCTTAAACACCGTTTTTTTAGATATAACCTGTTGATATCAGCCAATCAGCAAGGGTCTGAGAAATAGGATGTACGATTCAAGTCATTAAGGAAGTTAGAGACATAGGAAAGCCAGGGGATTTTATTCCAGTTTGCCAAAGACAGGCAGTCAGTTATCAGAGAACGGGTAAGATGGCATTGCTCTTTAGTCCAAATACGGTGCCATAACAGGATCGGCTGGCATTTGATGTTATCTGTCAGGTAGTCTATACCCAGCTCGACATGGCATCCGTACGATGGGGCACTTTGTGGTAAGGCCAAAAGATATTTTAAGAACCCATTCTTGACCGTTTGGAGAATAGCAGTAGCAGTATACCCCCATACCCCTGCTCCATAGGTTGCTACGCTGTGACATTTGGCATGGTAAATTTTTAGCAGCTCTCCTGGGGCTGGTTTGCCCAGTTTCTAGAAAAGGAAACTAGGGCTGAGGTTGCTCTTTGGAAGAGTAGCTTTTTACTTAACATGGCTTGTTTCCATGAAATTTTGTCGTCAACTAAAATTCCTAAATAGGGATATTCTCTGGTACATTCCAACCTGTCTTGGTCTATAAAAACTGACTTGGGTTTTTTCGCCTTGGGGCCGAGATGCATGACAAAAGTTTTATTTTTGTTGACTTTTAAGCCTAAGGATAGCATGAAGTGGCAGTACTTATTTAGCTGTTTTTGTAGCTGGTTTAATGTTCTGGCTAGAATCACCGAGTCATCCGCGTATAACAGAGCGGGAATGGGGCGGTGATTAATAGTTGGGAGGTCCTGGCAGCCTTCAAGCATGGCAGCTTCCAAGCCATTAGTGTATAAATTGAAGAGGAAGGGAGCCAGGACACAACCCTGCCTTACTCCTTTAACAACAGGAAATGATGATGTTAGTTCTCCGCCGATGCCATATCTGACGCACGCAGTAGCGTCAGAATAGAGCTCGCGGAGGAATTGAATAAGAGGGGGATCCACCCCCAAATTACCTAGTATAGACCACAACCTGGTGTGAATAACGCAATCGAATGCTGAACTAAGGTCAACATAAACTAGGTAAAGGTTGCCTTTTTTGGCCCCCACATATTTACCAATTAGAAGGGCCAAATTCAACGCTTGTTCTACGGTACCAAGGCCCTCCTGGAAACCGTACTGGAGATCAGTCAAGATGTTGTTAGAGGATGCCCAATCCTGGAGGCGTTCCAGGACCAGCCGGCCAGCGACTTTCCCCAAGGAGTCCAGGAGGGAGATAGGCCTGTAGCAAGCGGGGTTGTTACGATCACCCTTCTTAATATAGGGAGCAGAATGGAGGTGGACCATGAGTCTATTAAGCCAGTTTTTGTAACTGCTGACATGACCTGTGTGATAAGGGGTGTCCAGAGTTCTAGATTATGTGCGAAGATATCCAGCGGGACCCCGTCCGGTCCGGGAGCTTTACCAGTTTTTGAGGTTGACAACGCCATAATGACAACCTAAAGTACATGGTATCAATTTAGAGAGAGAACAGCTGGGCTCTGGGTCTGATTGACAGTCCCACAGCCACACTAAAGTTGAAAAACCAGAGAATCACAGCAAAAAGTGGGGGTGACCAAAGGAAGCAGACCCTACTCTCCTACAATGGAGACCAATCCACTCCCTGTGGCTCTCTGTAGCCAATCCCCTTATTCCCTGCAAGGACAGTCTGGTAATCACCTCCGAGGGAATTCACATGTTCTTGACTGGCATTCCCTCTCCTTTCTTAAAGCCGGAGAAGACAGCCTGAAAAGATGCTTTTTACTTTGGTAAACTGAAGATGTGATACTTTTAACCAGGTTTATTTGGCAATGAATTCACACCAGTGCCTGGTATAAAACATTTTGGCTCCTTAAGTCAATAGATTATACCCAACAGTTCCTCTGATGAACTGTCAAGTTTGCACTAATCTTCACTCTAGAAGCAAGAGGAGCAATGTTAACCTCCTCACTTCTCCGAACCCACTGACACCCATTTAAAGGATACTATGTCAGTCAGCAGGAGATCCTAGGAGAGACGAGTGGAACAAGAAAGATAAAGAGGCACTGAATGCCTTCACTCTGCCTGTTTAAACTCCGGGCTCAACCTCCACGGCAGAAGCAATGATATTCATATCAGGAAATATATCTTTTAGTATTTCATCATTGAAATTCCAGTTCACTCTTCCAAAATGACTTATGCCATACCTTGTGGCAGTCTCTGTTTTGCTGACTCTATGTTAATGGTTGAAACTATAAAACTTCCTAGACTTAAAGAAAAATGAAACCTTAATACATATAGATGCCAGGCAAACCCTTAGATGGATCACTGACAGAATATCGACAGTCAAAATATCGACTTGCAAAAATATCGAGGTAAAAATATCGAATGCCAGAATATCGACTTCCTATCTACAAACAGGTACGTACAAAAATATCGACTCCAAAATATCGATAGGAAAAAATATAGACAGTCAAAATATCGAATTTTTAAAATATCTTAAAAGTAATTTAAAAATAATATAATAATAAATATAATTAATTTAAACATACTTAAAATACTTAAATAAACTTACAATTAATAAATAATTAATGTAACTTTAAAAAAAATGAGAAATGTATTTTTAAAACATATATATATATATATACATATTAGTAACAAAACATATACAATGTTTTTTCCGTATGATAGCGAGAGGGTTAAAGTTACTATTCCCACTCCAGAGAGTGCAACAGTAGGGAAAGCGTTGGATAGCGTAGGGGTAAAAATTACTATTCCCACTCCAGAGAGCGCAACAGTAGGGAAAGCATTGGATAGCGTAGGGGTAAAAATGACTATTCCCACTCCAGTGAGCGCAACAGTAGGGAAAGCGTTGGATAGCGTAGGGGTAAAAAATACTATTCCCACTCCAGTGAGTGCAACAGTAGGGAAAACGTTGGATGGCGTAGGGGTAAAAATTACTATTCCCACTCCAGAGAGTGCAACAGTAGAGAAAAAGTTGGATAGCGTAGGGGTAAAAATCACTATTCCCACTCCAGTGAGTGCAACAGTAGGGAAAGCGTTGGATAGGGTAAAGATAAAAATTACTATGCCTACTCCAGAGAGTGCAACAGTAGGGAAAGTGTTGGATAGCGTAGGGATAAAAATTACTATTCCCACTCCAGTGAGTGCAACAGTAGGGAAAGCGTTGGATAGCGTAGGGGTAAAAATTACTATTCCAACTCCAGAGAGAGCAACAGTAGGGAAAGCGTTGGATAGCGTAGGGATAAAAATTACTATTCCAACTCCAGAGAGTGCAACAGTAGGGAAAGTGTTGGATAGCGTAAGGGTAAAAATTACTATTCCCACTCCAGAGAGTGCAACAGTAGAGAAAGAGTTGGATAGCGTAGGGGTAAAAATTACTATTCCCACTCCAGTGAGTGCAACAGTAGGGAAAGCGTTGGATAGCGTAAAGATACAAATTACTATGCCTACTCCAGAGAGTGCAACAGTAGGGAAAGCGTTGGATAGCGTAGGGATAAAAATTACTATTCCCACTCCAGTGAGTGCAACAGTAGGGAAAGAATGGACAGAATGCAAAACAACGTCATACATTCACCCCAGTACAGAGATCTGGGCCTAAATCCATCGTATTTTTGCACTCCACACCACAGTCACAGGGTCAAGGCTGATTTGCATATGGCCATGTCTGAACTGGGGTGGTGTGGAGTGCAATGAAACGATGGATTTTGGCCCAGATCTGTGTACTGGGGTGAATTTATGACATTGTTCTGCATTCTGTCCATCCATTGTTGTTTCTGCATTTGTCACCCCGAGTGGGATGGGTATGCTCAGACGTGAGTCCCGTGCTCTCCACACCACTGGAGTCAAGCTATCCTGGCTGAAGACTGCTGATAGTCCGAAACCGGTCCTAGGATGCTTGATTCCGGTCCAGAGAAGCCATGGCTTGGCAGTTCGGGCTGGACTGTTCCCATGAGGCACAGGGTCCAGTCTGATTTGCATATGGCCATGTCTGAACTGGGTAGTGTGGAGTGCAAAAAAACGATGAATTTAGACCCAGATCTGTGTACTGGGGTGAATGTATGACATTGTTCTGCATTCTGTCCATCAATTGTTGTTTCTGCATTTGTCACCCCGAGTCGGACGGGTATGCACAGACGTGAGTCCCGTGCTCTCCACACCACTGGAGTCAAGCTATCCTGGCTGAAGATGGCTGATAGCCAGAAACCGGTCCTAGGATGCTTGATTCCGGTCCAGGGAAGACATGGCTTGGCAGTTCGGGCTGGACTGTTCCCATGAGGCACAGGGTCAAGGCTGATTTGCATATGGCCATGTCTGAACTGGGGTGGTGTGGAGTGCAAAAAACGATGCATTTAGGCCCAGATCTCTGTACTGGGGTGAATGTATGACATTGTTCTGCATTCTGTCCATCAATTGTTGTTTCTGCATTTGTCACCCCGAGTGGAACGGGATGCTCAGACGTGAGTCCCGTGCTCTCCACACCACTGGAGTCAAGCTATCCTGGCTGAAGATGGCTGATAGCCAGAAACCGGTCCTAGGATGCTAGATTCCGGTCCAGGGAAGACATGGCTTGGCAGTACGGGCTGGACTGCTCCCATGAGGCACAGGGTCAAGGCTGATTTGCATATGGCCATGTCTGAACTGGGGTGGTGTGAAGTGCAAAAAACGATGGATTTAGGCCCAGATCTCTGTACTGGGGTGAATGGATGACATTGTTCTGCATTCTGTCCATCAATTCTTGTTTCTGTATTTTTCACCCTGAGTGGGATGGGTATGCTCAGACGTGAGTCCCATGCTCTCCACACCACTGTAGTCAAGCTATCCTGGCTGAAGACGGCTGATAGCCAGAAACCGGTCCTAGGATGCTTGATTCCGGTCCAGGGAAGACATGGCTTGGCAGTTCGGGCTGGACTGTTCCCATGAGGCACAGGGCCAAGGCTGATTTGCATATGGCCAGGTCTGAACTGGGGTGGTGTGGAGTGCAAAAAAACAAGGGATTTAGGCCCAGATTTCTGTACTGGGGTGAATGTATGACATTGTTCTGCATTCTGTCCGTCAATTGTTGTTTCTGCATTTGTCACCCGAGTGGGACGGGTATGCTCAGACGTGAGTCCCATGCTCTCCACACCACTGGAGTAAAGCTGTCCTGGCTGAACACGGCTGATAGCCAGAAACTGGTCCTAGGATGCTTGATTCCGGTCCAGGAAAGACATGGCTTGGCAGTTTGCGCTGGACTGTTCCCATGAGGCACAGGGTCAGGGCTGATTTGCATATGGCCATGTCTGAACTGGGGTGGTATGGAGTGCAAAAAAACGATGGATTTAGGCCCAGATCTCTGTATTGGGGTGAATGTATGACATTGTTCTGCATTCTGTCCATCAACTGTTGTTTAGGTCTCGCGACCTATCAATGCGCGCATGCGCATTGAGCGGAGCGAGAATTCAAGTGCTCAAAATGCTCGTCAAACCAAGGGCTTCTTGGTGCGGTTTTCTTTGAGTTCACGTGAATCACGTGACCAAACAAGCACGCGCATCAGCCTCCCTCCCTCCCTCCTAATTGCATTTTTTCACTGCCGCACAGCACATCAAAGGGCTTCTCCCAGCGTGTGCTGTGCGGCTTCTCCTCCCCTAATTATTCATGGCTGGCCGGTGGCCGGCCGTACTTTCAGTTTCCTGGCCGCTCTTGTTAAATGTCGGGCTCACCCTACGGGAGTTCGTTAGTACTGTTAATTATCTAACTTCCATCGGCACATCCACCCTGTCTGCACTCACTTTTATCAGCGCATCCTCCCCTTCTGCACTCGACCCCTCAGGGAGGAGCCTCTTTAAACGTGTGCATGACATTGTTGTCATTTTATTAAATAAAAAATAAATGCCTGTATTGCACGACTTTTTCAGAAACTGACTGAGGTCACCTACTGATATGGCAGGGATCTTACATGCCAACCCTCCAGAATCGGGTGGGAGGTTCAGGGCACTTGCTTTTATTTCCTTCAACTTTGTCGTTTTACCCCTGCTGCACCAAAAGAGGCAACACTGTTGCTCCGGATGATGTTAGCAAGCCGCATATGAGGCATAAACAAGACCACCCCACGCATTACAAAAACACAAAAGCATTTCCCCTGCTGAATTCGGAAGACACAACATTGTTCCGGATAATGTTTCCCTCCCACATTGAACATATTCTGACTGAGCCAAGTACCTGCCTTTCCAATAATAAACATTAAAGCAGATGCAAAACAGGTTATTCCTGGCCTTGTTATACCGGCCATCAATCACAGTAAGCCCCCACACATGCATTTCTTGCATTCAATGTGCTTTATAAACACAGCACGTTCACCTGCCGGGTTTTAAAATAAACTAACAGAAAATATTTCTGTTTTGCTTTTATTTTTTTCCCAACATGGAATTCATTTTTAGGACGCATTTTCTTTGGTACCTAAAAACCGAAACAGAAATCATTCCTGTTAGTTTATATACAAAAATAAACTCCCATCAAGTGACAGCATTCTGTTCAAATGCATCTTTAACAACATTAGCTATAAAGTACCCGCCCTATATCTGGCCTCCTTGTACCTGCCATCAATCACAGTTAGCACCTGCAAAGGCATTCCATGAGTTTTCTAAACACAACTTGTTCACCTGACGACTTTAACAAGCATTTGGAATGCAATAGGTCTCGCATTTGTGAGCGTTTATCTATTGGCATTGTAAATGACAAAGCCTTTTATTTATGTTTTAAAAACCAAAACATAAATAAAAGGCATTATTATTTACAAAACCAATAGCTCAAACTCGGGTAAATGCGAGGCCTATTGCATTGCAAATGCTTGTTTTGTATTTGTCACCCCGAGTGGGATGGGTATGCTCAGACGTGAGTCCCATGCTCTCCACACCACTGGAGTCAAGCTATCCTGGCTGAAGACGGCTGATATCCAGAAACCGGTCCTAGGATGCTTGATTCCGGTCCAGGAAAGACATGGCTTGGCAGTTCGGGCTGGACTGTTCCCATGAGGCACAGGGTCAGGGCTGATTTGCATATGGCCATGTCTGAACTGGGGTGGTGTGGAGTGCAAAAAAACGATGGATTTAGGCCCAGATCTCTGTACTGGGGTGAATGTATGACATTGTTCTGCATTCTGTCCATCAACTGTTGTTCTTGTATTTGTCACCCCGAGTGGGATGGGTATGCTCAGACAAGATTCCCATGCTCTCCACACCACTGGAGTCAAGCTATCCTGGCTGAAGACGGCTGATAGCCAGAAACCGGTCCTAGGATGCTTGATTCCGGTCCAGGAAAGACATGGCTTGGCAATTCGGGCTGGACTGTTCCCATGAGGCACAGGGTCAGGGCTGATTTGCATATGGCCATGTCTGAACTGGGGTGGTGTGGAGTGCAAAAAAAACGATGGATTTAGGCCCAGATCTCTGTACTGGGGTGAATGTATGACATTGTTCTGCATTCTCTCCATCAACTGTTGTTCTTGTATTTGTCACCCCGAGTGGGATGGGTATGCTCAGACGAGATTCCCATGCTCTCCACACCACTGGAGTCAAGCTATCCTCGCTGAAGACGGCTGATAGCCAGAAACGGGTCCTAGGATGCTTGATTCCGGTCCAGGAAAGACATGGCTTGGCAATTCGGGCTGGACTGTTCCCATGAGGCACAGGGTCAGGGCTGATTTGCATATGGCCATGTCTGAACTGGGGTGGTGTGGAGTGCAAAAAAAACGATGGATTTAGGCCCAGATCTCTGTACTGGGGTGAATGTATGACATTGTTCTGCATTCTGTCCATCAACTGTTGTTTTTGTATTTGTTTTTAGAGAGTGGCTGATCATTTATTAGTAGGCAGTCTAGAGATTGTATATTGGTGGGACTGTGACTCTGTTTGCTAGAGGAGTGAGTAGTACTCTTTGAACTTGTAATAGGTGTAGTATTAGCGTAGGTATAAACTGTATGAAGATAGCCATTGTGTTGTTTTTCTATATCGTGATCCTCATCCAGCCGATTTAGAAGGCATTTTGTCGAGTCTCAGTGTGTAGGTGGTGGAGATGGTGGTTGACAGTGAGTTGAGGGAGTTGAGTGTTGTTTTTGTAGAGTAGCCTTGTTGTCTCAGAGATAAGGAGATGCAAAGTTGTAAAGAGTGGCATGTTGTTTTTTTTGTTTGCGTCTGTTTAGGGTGGATGGTGTATGGGGTAGGAGTGGCTGTGAAGCATGTGGGTCATGTTTTAAGACTCTAAATTGTGCAATGGATGAGAGATGGATAAATGAGTGTTGCTGTGTTGAGGTGTTTGTGGTGGGTGATGGTGAAGATGGAAGACTTGGTAGTAAAGATGATTTAATATGTATATTATTTGTGTAGTCATGAGGGTGGGAGTGGGTGATTGTTTCTATTTTGTGACATAATATAGTATCAGGTTGTGTGTGTGTGAGATACTGATGTGGTGGTGTGTGTGTTATGTTTTGTTTTTATAGAGTAGTGAGATGAGATATTGGTGTTGTGAATTTCTATGGATAATTTGAATGTAAAGTGCTGTTGGTGAGTGGAAGTTGAGTGGTAAAGGGGGTGGTGATATGCATTGGAGGAGTGCTTATGTGGTGTGTGAGAGGGGATGGACAGAGGCTATGAGTGTTTGTGTTGGATTTGGCAGCAGGAAGAGCTAATATGTGTGGTGGAGTTTAAGGATTGTTTGAGTGAGTGTTTTTTTGTACAAAGAGGAGGAGGGTGGTGTTGGTGGTTGATATGAGAGGGAGTAAAGTATAGAGTTGGTGGTGATAGAAAGTGGTCTGTAAGTGAACGGTAGAGCAGGTGTTTTGTATGAACAGGAAGAGTGTGTTTGTAGGGATTAGGGTTAAGTATAATGTGAGTTTGTGTTGTGTTTATAATGAGTGGATTGGATGCTGGTATAGGACAAAGTGGTGGTTTGTGTGAGAGTGAAGGTACCAATGTGTGGCAGTTGGGGTAGAAGGTTGTATAGATATGCTTTGTGGGGTTTTTAGTGGTTTTTGAGACATTGAAGTGTAGATATGGTTTGTTTGTTATAAATAAGTAGTGGATTATAGCCATAACATTCTTTCTGCCGTGGTGTCAGAACCCCTATGTCACAGATTTAGGGGCCGATTACGATGCGGCCCGTAAAGGCTACGACCGACTGTTGCAGCCATCAGGGCCGCATTGTAATGGGCCGCTTGGTTTACTTTCCAACTGGCAAATTATGATCTAAGCCGGAAAGTAAACTGGCCGGTCATTCCGTCCGGCTTCTGAGGGTCTCCAGGGAGCCCGTCGGCCAGACAGAAGCTGGCCAGTCATCTCAAGGGCGGGCCTTTCCGCCCTTGAGATTACGATGCACAGTTTCCAGCATGGTATCCATGCCGGCCTGCCTGGGGTCCCCAGCAATGCCCCCTTGGGTGCCTGGCCTCCAGTTGGGGGACGAGGGGGCACCTATGGTCCCCCTGTTCGTCCCTGCACCTTGAGGTGCCTGCCACGGGAAGCAGGGATGAATCACACCTCCCATTTCACTATGGGATTATGCCGGTTTACAACCACAATGCATGCTCCCACAATGAAATGTAGGAATGCAACTGAACACTGTTCGGTCGCATCCTAAACCACTCCGCTAATTCTCCGAGGGGGGGGCTTCATTGCCACCCGTCGCAGGTGTACTCACTGGTGATGTGCAGGTCACTGGTCTAGTTGTCAGCATGTCAAAGCCACTGTGGTGTTATTTCATCAGATTTACACAGCTTAACACTATTTGGGCAAAGGTTTCACCTCATCAGTATTACTTTTACATCCAAATACGCAGCAGAAAAGTGACCAGTACTTTTTAAATTCGATATCTCATGCCCGGGACATTATTTAATCGTTCATTTTGTATACATTTCTCAGAATGAAAATTAGGAATATTTTTTTATTATTAGGCTCGCATTTTCCATGGTACTTCAGAGACACCTAGCACGTCTCGGTAATTTTTCTTCCTTTGTGATTAGCATCCTAGTGCGTTTTTTATTTCTATGACCACTTCTATAAACGTCGGTCCAACTCCGCCCCAGTGTCAATGATATTTAAAGTGATTAGCGAGTTTCATTAGATTTATTGTTTGCTATACTTATTTTGTAAACACTTTTTAGAATTAGAATTAGAATCAGTATCTTTTTATTATTAGGCCCGCATTTTGTGGTACTTCGGAGACACTCTGAATATCTCTGAGTCTTTCCTTTCTTTCTCCTTAGTATCTTAGTCCGCTTTTTATCGCCATGACCGGTTCTGAAACATCGGTTCAACTCCGCCCCTGTTTCTAAGATACTTAAAGTGATTGGCTAGTCCCATTAGATTGATCGTCTACTATCTTGATGACGGGACGCCATATCCTGGTACCGTCGCAAGTTTGTTTTATCCGGCGGCGTGCTTTCCCTGCATAAGGTAATTTCGTAGGAAGGGGTATTGCTTTATCGAGGTATATAATCTCAACTAATTTTTAACAATACGGTATAAACGACTGCTTTAGCTACCTATTTTTATTCGTAGCATAGATGTCGGCATTGATCCACGTAATACTTATGCTTAGCAGCGAATGCGATACACCTGTATTATCTTTTCCGTGTTTAACGGTTGATGCGATAGACAAACCAACTATGCGTGTTCCCTTAAAATCTTGATGGAAACACACAGATATTGTTAGCCTGTCATTTTTTTAAGAACGCGCTACAATAATCAGAACCATCGTGTGTATTGAGATTGTTTCGATATTAGCTTGTCATTATTTTTCCGCTCTCCTTTCTTTTCTAAAAAATATGCTTAAACAATGACAATGAAAATTACCGTGTGCATTTAGATTTCCTCTACATCAACCGGCCCTTATCGAATTGCTGGTAATCGGCCGTATATCGGGTCGCTGTGATAGAAATATGTTTTCATTTCATCTTATAGTGAACATTACTATTTCTTTCTCATAAGAGACATGAATTATTTTTCACAGTTGTATCCTATGAAACCGGGAATGAACACGACTGGAACTGCTTATTGACGAATCACTGTTTTTTATCCAATGAACATATCATAGACGCATCTGTCTCTTTTTATTCAGGTACATGTTCTTTTCACTAATTATAGTAGTAAGTCCCTTCTTCCCTGTTAACATAAGTGACTCAGTTCCTCTATGTATTACTTTCTAGATTTAACGACGATACTATTGATTCCTTATCGTGTGATCTTAAGGATCTGGAACATATGTTACATTATAACATCGACTTAATAAGGTACATCATCTCTTTATTGTCCCCTTTCCCTTCCCTCCCCTTCCCCTGCGTCAGTCCTTGTGATAATCTCTAGATCACTTAAATTCATTCCAATTAATGTTTGTATTTTCCAGCAAATGTTTAATCATCTAACGAAAAGGCGCCATTTTAGTTTATTTGGTGAACCTGGATCAATCTCTACACCAGATACGCCAGAGACGCCAGATACTGCGTAAGCAGGTACCGTGATGCTTATGTAATATAAGTTTGGTATTTAGAGAACTTGTTTATAGCAATATTGTCTACTATCATGACGTCTTTCAACCAAGCCTGAATCTACAACTACATTAGGGTGTTTGAATTTCAACGGTTGGCAATATATAAAAAATGGTTGCCACTTGAGCTTTAAATATAAAAAGAACCCTTGCCTTAAACTACGTTTGGAATATTGTCCATTATAAGTGTATCCACACTTTTTCCTGGTTTATTTGTACATCATTATATAAACCATAGAGGCATAGAGATACCACTGTTTTGCACCAACTTGATATCATGCTGCTCATATGACTTATTATATTGCACATATGTATATATTATGTTTATTGTACGATATCATTATCTTCTCAGGAAGTCATTATGTATCTAATCATGTATCTAATCATGTTTATATCTATGTTTGCTAGCCTATGCAAATACCGATGCATCAGAAACTGCTTTTTTTCGAACAATGTGTAATGAATTGTCCACATATAATGATCTGTCAATGTTTCACCCTTAACTTTTAATAGCCATTTGTGAAGTACAACACAATCGCTTTTTTAAAATATGTGTATCATCACACTAGTTAGACATTTAAGTAGTAATACTGGACTCTTTTAGGTTAGGTATGTAGATGTGAGAAATATTGTTTGCGTTAATGATAAATAAATTTTGGTAGAATTGTATTTTTCACTAGATATATTTTGTTACAGAAATTAGAACTAAATAAGGTTGTTTTTTTTCCTTTATATAATTACAGAAATTGTATTGTGACTCCTGAAGAAGGCGTTTTTCGCCGAAACGCGCGTCGAGTAATCTCTTCTTCATCTAATATCGGACACTTTATGATAATTAATTATTGTGTCTTTTTTATTCATGTTGTTTTTAACTTTTTGTGTCATTATATGTATTCCTTTGCACCTAATGATTTTATTATGTAATGTTATATAAACTGATTTATGTAAGTTTGTTATTTTAAAAGAACAGATTAAAACCATGTCTGTTTTTGTAAATTTATGAATTTGTTGATAATTTTTTCACAACTGCCTACCCATATTGAGTCCTTTATGCCTTTGTCTAAACATTAAGTCTGCCTAGGAGTTTTTTTTTCATATACTAAGCCGGAAAGTAAACTGGCCGGTCATTCCGTCCGGCTTCTGAGGGTCTCCAGGGAGCCCGTCGGCCAGACAGAAGCTGGCCAGTCATCTCAAGGGCGGGCCTTTCCGCCCTTGAGATTACGATGCACAGTTTCCAGCATGGTATCCATGCCGGCCTGCCTGGGGTCCCCAGCAATGCCCCCTTGGGTGCCTGGCCTCCAGTTGGGGGACGAGGGGGCACCTATGGTCCCCCTGTTCGTCCCTGCACCTTGAGGTGCCTGCCACGGGAAGCAGGGATGAATCACACCTCCCATTTCACTATGGGATTATGCCGGTTTACAACCACAATGCATGCTCCCACAGTGAAATGTAGGAATGCAACCGAACACTGTTCGGTCGCATCCTAAACCACTCCGCTAATTCTCCGAGGGGGGGGCTTCATTGCCACCCGTCGCAGGTGTACTCACTGGTGATGTGCAGGTCACTGGTCTAGTTGTCAGCATGTCAAAGCCACTGTGGTGTTATTTCATCAGATTTACACAGCTTAACACTATTTGGGCAAAGGTTTCACCTCATCAGTATTACTTTTCCGTCCAAATACGCAGCAGAAAAGTGACCAGTCAAGTTTGCGAAGGGCTTTCATCTGCGCGACAACATATGTTGCTGCGTTTTCAGTAACTTTTGAACGTTTGGGCTTGAAACAATTTTTTTGTCGAAAGCTGCGATTATGCCGAAAATTATGCCTTATGTAGCAAATGTGCCAAATTCATAATTATGCAGAAAAAACTGCAACCACAAAATTGCATTATCCCACAGTGACCCAGGTGTATTTCATTTGTAAAGTTAGCTGCTCTAGCTTCTAAGTACACAGGGGCATATTTACAAGGATGGCAGTTAAAATTATCGCCGCTTTAGCGGCAGGAAACTGCCGCTAAAGCGGCGATAATGGGCTTGATAATAGGCTCTTGAGAATTCCAGAGAATTCAAAAAGAAGCCCAGGTTCTGGTGTAAACCTGGGCTTCTATTGGAATTCTCTGGAATTCTCAAGAGCCTATTTTCAAGCCTATTATCTTCGATTGAGCGGCCGCTCAAGCGGAGATAATTTTAACGCCGTCCATGTAAATATGCCCCACAGTACCTTTGTGCATCTGGCACAACATGTTAGTGAGCTCTAGTGACACTTACAGAACACACGGTCTTGTAATTAATTATCATATCGCCAAACCCTCTTAATGGCATTACAGAGCCATAATAACGTCATGTTAATTTTCCTCCATACGTACAGTCGCATAAATATGATAACGACTAAAAAGTGACACTATATATTAGGCTTTTTATTGAGAATTCCAAATCCATTTTTGCATCCAAATTTTTAAATATTTGAGCAAAATGCACAAATTTAGAACAGCTTCCTGGGTTTCACATGTTTACAAGTTTGGAGTTTACTCAATACTGTTCAAAGGTTTCATAGTTGTATATATGATTTTTTGAAGTCTGTTTTTCGTTTTACAATAAACAACAATAATATACAGCTGTTGTCAAACAATCATAGACTTTTGAAGTCTATTTTTGAGCACTAGTCTAACATGGGTTTAGGCACATTGAAACACAATTTTGTCAAAACCTTTGCATGAAACGTCACCAACGTTGACCCATGTGTACATTAAAAACAAATTAAAGGTGCCTTAGGCATTTGCGAAAAAAAGTTTCAACTTATTGAAAATTACTATGGGGTGGAGTAAATAAAAAAGCTTTTAATCAGTTACGCTCCGAAAAAACATGACCTGCCCATCATTCTAGAAAACTCATTCACAATCAGTCCTCTGTATATTCGTTTGTTATCTGGTGAAAATCAAATTTGCATCACTCCATTAACTGTCATGAAAACATGGGACTGAGTGTAACCACGTGTATTTTCACTCTGATAAATGTGCGTTCAAACAAACAAAGGCATGTTCATTCTTACCAATGTACATTTAAACCAATGAAGTCTAGTTGAATGCTCAGCTGACCAAAGAATGCACTTTAGGACCATACATGCTAATTCAAAGAAACAAATGTAGATTAGCAGAGTATTCACATAACATCCCGTTTACATGAGTGAAATAAAGTCAAACATGTAAACCGACCGTAAAAGCCACCAAAGTCATTCAGAAAAATATTATAGAACTTGAGGGTGCAACAAAAATTTTGAAAGAATACATATTCAGATTGAACAATTATGTACTGTGCGCTTTATACCGTCCACTTAGTTACCATTCACTTGATACAAAAATATCTATAGAGGGTAATGTATCTTTAAAGTGGAGTTATTGTGAGGGAGCAGTTAGGGTATCAGAGGGCAATGCTTTATTGTACTCACAGAGGCAATAAATGATAACCACATTCAAGAATAAATCTGAGACTAATTTGCAAAAATAACATTGATTTTTATATAATTTTTCAGACCGAGAACAAGTACTTCGTTCTACAGTAAACACCTGTCAATATATGAATGTTTCAAGTTTGCAAGATAAATCACTTTTGTGTGCAATTACGCACCATTGAAGTCAAAGGGAGAAAATAGAAAAAAAAAAAACATACATTTGGATTTCGAGGTTCACCTTCCGGAATTAGGTAAGTAGCAAGACCACCTCCAATGTTCCACCAGCTATTTTTTGGGCGCATCCCAGATTTGGCCAGGAGCAGGGTGCTGAGGTCGTTGGGAGCTTGTGCGCTATGAAGAAAGGTGGCACCTGAAAACATATTGCACAGGGGGAATTCAAGGTAAGTCGGAGGGGTCCCACTTAAGGAAGCAGGTTGCAAGGGCATCAATGCTGGTTCGTCGGTACCCAGGCCGGGTGGGCTGGGTGCAGAGCAGATTGGTCAACTGGGCAGTGTGCAACAAGATGTCTTCATGGCCAGGAGCAGGCAGGTTGCAGGGACGATTCCAGGACAGCTGGGCCACTCCTGAAGTGGGTCCTAGGGGTCTCGACATCCCTCGACGAGTGTTTGCTTTCTGGGCAGTTGGAGTCCAGAAAAGACTCTTCATCTCAGTGTAGGTGCGTGTAGTCTGGTACTCCGGGTAGTGGATCAGCACAGCTCTGGTAGGTCCAGGTGTCTCCAAACTTGGTGGAGAGACAGATTTGACCCTCCGGAGCTGATGTGCCTCATTTTTCAGGGTTGCTGCATCAGAGTCGCAGGGGACCAGTAAGTCAGTAAACCGGACTCTGCTGGTTTGGTGCCTGCGATCAGCAGGGGAGTAGTTCCTCTACCCCAAGGGAGTTCTATGGTGATTAGAGAAGGGCTGGAGGTGCTATGGGGCTCTTGCAGACCTCACAGCAGCAGGATGAGAGACCACAATTGTTGAATCCTGGCAGCAGCAGGCAGGGTTTTGCGCCAAAATTCTGCAGGAGGTCTTCTGTTTTCAGGTCAGCAGCTCTTCTTTGTCTGTATCTACTTTGTGTCCATGGAATCTACAGTTCAGCGTCCAGGGATGGCACCTAAATTCCAAATGTAAGGGTGTTAAAGGTGGGTGACAGGTAGTAGCCAATAAGTTTCCTGTGGGAATGGGCACTACCCTAGGCCTGATAGGTGAATTCCCTTTCAAACCAAGATGGAGGGAAATGAAAAGTGGGCTCCACAACACCTGCCCCACCTTAGGAGTGGTGCTGGCTAAATAGGGACCCACCTCCTAATTTTACTAATTTTCCCGTCTGTCCTCCCGCCAAATGTGGAGCAGGATAGGGGTTGGCATCCTCCACTATCTGGAGATGCCTGGGTCGCATCTCAAAGGTGGCATCGCCGTTGAAACGTCCTGCCATGGAAGGCCATCCTGGCCTGGGGGAGGTGTGAAGCACCTCCGCCCAGAGCAGGCTTTGTTCCTGGCCTCTGAGAGTTCTGGTCTTCACCCCATGAGGTCAGAAACACGTGTGTAGGTGGCAGACTTGTGCAACAAGATGTCTTCATGGCCAGGAGCAGGCAGGTTGCAGGGACGATTCCAGGACAGCTGGGCCACTCCTGAAGTGGGTCCTAGGGGTCTCGACATCCCTCGACAAGTGTTTGCTTTCTGGGCAGTTGGAGTCCAGAAAAGACTCTTCATCTCAGTGTAGGTGCGTGTAGTCTGGTACTCCGGGTAGTGGATCAGCACAGCTCTGGTAGGTCCGGGTGTCTCCAAGCTTGGTGGAGAGACAGATTTGACTCTCCGGAGCTGATGGGCCTCATTTTCCAGGGTTGCTGCATCAGAGTCGCAGGGGACCAGCAAGTCAGTAAACCGGACTCTGCTGGTTTGGTGCCTGCGATCAGCAGGGGAGTAGTTCCTCTACCCCAAGGGAGTTCTATGGTGATTAGCGAAGGGCTGGGGGTGCTGTGGGGCTCTTGCAGACCTCACAGCAGCAGGATGAGAGACCACAATTGTTGAATCCTGGCAGCAGCAGGCAGGGTTTTGCGCCAAAATTCTGCAGGAGGTCTTCTGTTTTCAGGTCAGCAGCTCTTCTTTGTCTGTATCTACTTTGTGTCCATGGAATCTACAGTTCAGCGTCCAGGGATGGCACCGAAATTCCAAATGTAAGGGTGTTAAAGGTGGGTGACAGGTAGTAGCCAATAAGTTTCCTGTGGGAATGGGCACTACTCTAGGCCTGATAGGTGAATTCCCTTTCTAACCAAGATGGAGGGAAATGAAAAGTGGGCCCAACAACACTTGCCCCACCTTAGGAGTGGTGCTGGCTAAAAACGGACCCACCTCCTAATTTTACTAATTTTCCCGTCTGTCCTCCCGCCAAATGTGGAGCAGGACAGGGGTTGGCATCCTCCACTTTCTGGAGATGCCTGGGTCGCATCTCAAAGGTGGCATCGCCGTTGAAACTTCCTGACATGGAAGGCCATCCTGGCCTGGGGGAGGTGTGAAGCACCTCTGCCCAGTGCAGGCTTTGTTCCTGGCCTCTGAGAGTTCTGGTCTTCACCCCATGAGGTCAGAAACACGTGTGTAGGTGGCAGACAGGCTAAGACTAGTTAGAAACCACATCAGTGCTTGGTAGGTTTTCTGGGGGGACACTCTGGTGTCCCCTGGGTGCATTTATTAATATATCCAGCACTGGCATCAGTGAGGATTTATTAAGATTAGATTTTTGGTATCAGATATCTTTGGGTACAATGAAGCCATCATAGAGCTAGGATCAGCCCAGGCCCTCTCTTTGGCTTCCCTTGCCATTTACAATATCCAAGAATGGACTTAGATATTATAGGGCCATAGGTCCACACATGGGATATAGTGCACCCTGCCTTAGGGCTGTAAGGCCTGCAGTAGGGATGACTTACTGGTATCTCATGCAGTGTATAGGGGCATGGCACACTGGGCTGTGTGCCATGCCGACTCTTCAGTTTTCCTTGCACCAAGACACGCAGCCTGCATAGCAGTTTGCATGGTCTTGGAGGGGGGTCCCAGGTTGGCACAATTTGCTTTGCAGCCCTAGTGGACCCTCTCAGTCCCAATGCCCCAGGTACTCAAGGTACCATTTACTAGGGACTTATAGGGGTTGAGGAAGTGGTGTCAATTGTGGAACAATTTTAGGGGAAGAACACAGGTACTGGGAACCTTGTTAGGGACCAGCACACCTCAGTCATAGGTTACATCAAAACCAGGCAAAAGTGGGGGGTACTGCAACAAGAACCCAGTTTCCCACAGCTGTGAAGTGTTTTTTAACCTTTTAAAAATTATCTTAACTAATCTGCCTCAGTGCTTTTGAGACACTTTCTATTTCAGGTGGTGTAGCCATTGTGCCTCTAACTATGTGTCCTCATGTAATGCAACTGCTGCTATGAAAAGCACTCTGCTATACGTTTTGGGTCAAGTTTGCGCTATATAAAACTCGGTAAAAAAAAAAAAAAACTACAACTTAAACTCACGTTTTCCAGCTATATCACAACTAGTATTTTAAGTAACTTTTGCAGATTTTGCTATTTTATAGCACTGTAAATAACAAGTAACCCCATTTGTTGACTATGGGGCACTAAGTTTACCAATCTCGGAAGGATGATTGGCTGGAAGGCCCCTGCTGGAAGTGAAACATGTGTCTTGCAGATTCATACAGATGACACAGTTCTACACATATAATCACCTGCATGCACATGCATATCTTGTGAAACGAGTAGAAAACTCTATAGAGCACCATTTAGTTTGAATTCAGAATGCAACCCGTCTTTTGCTCAATTGCTTTTTGAGAATATCAAGTTTATGTGGACCGTAGTCCGTTAAACCAAAATCTGTACATATAAACACAGCTTCTTATACAGTTAAAATACACATGATACTTGCATAAAATACAAAGTAAAAAAAATTAATAAAATCTAAATGACTTTAGAGATTGTGGGGCATATTTACAATAACTGGCGCATCCCTGCAAATCAGCAGGCATGCGCCAGTTATTGTGCGCCACATCTCCGCCATCATGGATGCGCCGCATTTACAATGCGGCGCAGCATGGTGCAAAAACGGCACAGATGCGTGACGCATCTGTGCCGTAAAAGTGACGCATTGCTGGAGTTGCAGCTCCAGCAATGCTCTGGGGGCCCTATCTAGTTAATGCTGCGTCAATCCTTACGCCTGCTTCAGGCAGGCGCAGGGTTTTGACGCAGCATGGGCCTAAAAGTGACTGAGTGAAATCTTGTAGATTTCACTCAGCCACTTTTAGGAGGCGTTCCTGCACCGGAACGCCCTCCCCCCCCTGCACAGGAACGCCTACATGTGGCGCAGGGGATTACGACGTGACGCATCTCCCAGATGCGTCACGTTGTAAGTTCCCCCACACCATGGAGCAGGATTTGCGCCGCCACTGCAGCACAAAAGTGACGCAACGGCGGCGTAAATGAGGCGCAAGGGGCTTGTAAATCTGCCCCTAAATTTGATACAAAATGCAATTAAAGTAGTCTCCCAGAAACCCGCAAATAAATATCAACATTCAAATTCACAATCTTGGAGAGATCGTTCCTTCCCTCTCTTATTCCACTTTCTCACAGTTACTAAAAAACTACTTATTGAGCTGGCAACATCTAAAAATCACATCTGATATTATATAATATTTTTATAGCATCTAACCTGGTTCTTATGCCATATTTAATAAATCCAGACCTTATGTATTGTTGCCTGCGCTTAACAAAATATAAAAAATCTATTAAAATGTGAGTACTGAGACTTTTTGTATCCAAACCACACTTGCAGAAACATTCCGCACCTATCATTCTCCCACTGACTGGAAAAAGGGAGAACCCAGGGTTTAACCCTAACCGGAATTTTAAAATCTCTGTTCGTCAGATTGGACTCGGAAGTTCCAAGAGATATGGAAAATTCGTCATTTCCTGCCAGGAGTTTCCTAAAAACAGTGTTGAACTCTTAGTATAGACGTAGCTTAGATCCTTATCTCTAGATTCCATGGCAGCCTTTTCCTTTACCTCATTTTTTACTATACTCTTTTTTTTTACTTTCAATTTAGTTTTTATATAGCAATATATTTAAATAATGTTCTCACTTTACTAA
This sequence comes from Lissotriton helveticus, assembly GCF_964261635.1. Lineage (NCBI taxonomy): Eukaryota > Metazoa > Chordata > Amphibia > Caudata > Salamandridae > Lissotriton > Lissotriton helveticus. Next base: position 391,103,190 of record NC_136065.1, read on the forward strand.
CAAAATATAATAGTTCACAATTAAGATATATGTTCTGATCTGACAGACGCTTTTCCCTGGCTGTCAGTGTGACGTGAGCCTGATGTCTATTCAAGTCTAAGCCCTCATTACATTGGTCAGTGAGTGAGGTAGTAGGAGGGGCCTCTGTGCAGTGAGGGAAGGGTTGTGTTAAGTGAGTTGGGAGAACGCCCTGTGTGCCGTGAGCAAGGGAGTAGCCAGAAAATGTAAATACCATCCACTTTGAACCAAAACTGTTATGGCACCAGCCAAGCTAAGCAAGTCATTGCGACCCTCCCCAGAAGAGCTCTCTTGTCCCTTCCATCCAAGAATCTGTCTATTCATTCTTTCATACTTCAGTCCATCCATTGATATCCATAATTTCCAGGGCCGGACTGGGAATTGAAACCGGCCCTGGCAAAGTTCTCGGCCGGCCTCCCCTCCCCCCAGGGGGGGCTGTTGAGGTGCGACCGCGCTCTTTGCCAGGGCCGGTTTTCGGGCGATTTTGTTACAGGGCCGTTAGCTGCAAAAAACAGCCCTGTAACAAAAACGGCTCCCTGGGGCCCAAAACCGGCCCCCACCCATGCGGCCGACTGGGGGATTGCCCGGTGCCCGCAACGGCCAGTCCGGGCCTGATAATTTCGCATTTACATTCTGTCATCCATTCATTCTTTCATCCATCATTGAGTCTTTCACCATTCTGTCTGTCCATTCATCTGTCCGCCCATCCATATCTAAATCTATTCAACCATCTTCAAGCCTATGAATCAAACATATCCATCCATCTTTTCAGTCATCAATCCCTCCATCCACCCTTTGTCTTCTTGCACATATATCATAGCAAAGATTCTTGATAGGTGCAAGCTTATTTAATCATTCCCACTCGCCTACCCGTTCACTCAGCCATCTAAGCTTTCATCCATCCACCCTTGCACTCATCCATCCATCCACTGTTTCACTCAGCCATCCATCCAACCTTTCACTCAGCCATCCATCCTTTCACTCATCCATCAACCCTTTCACCCACCTATCCTTACATCTATTATTTCACTCATTCATCTTGCCATCTCTCTATCCATGCTTTCACTCATTCATCCATCCCATTGATCATCTTTCCATGGCATCCTTTCCATCCATCCATCCATTCATCCATCCATTTATCCTACATTTTCCTCATCCATCCATTCTTTCACTCATCCATCCACTATTCCACCCATCCACCTACTCATCCATCCATTTACCCTTTCACTCATCCATATATGCAGTCATTCATCCACCCCACATCCACCCATTCACTCATCCATCCATCCTTTCCATCCTCCATACATCCATATTCCCTTTTACTCAATCCATCCTCCCTTTCACTCATCCATCTACCCTTTCACTCATTTATGTATCCCTTTACTCCCTTAACCACATGTTCATATATCCACCAATACACCCTACCCATCCATCCATCTACCCTTTCACTCAGTCATTCACCCACTCTTTCACTCGTCCATTCATCCTTTCACCCATCCATCCGCCCATTCATCCATCCACCCTTGCACTCATTCAACCATCCACCCACCCATTCTTTCATCCATCCTTTCACTCAGCCATCCATCCTTTCCCCCATTCATCCACCATTTCACACATCCATCCATCAATCTATCCATCCATTTCACTCATTCATCTTGCCATCCTTCTATCCACCCATATACCCATTCATGCTTAACATGTATATAGGTCACTGCATAGTTTTCACATATGTTATTTGATTGGATACTTATGGTTCTCCGTTTATCTATCTATCACAATATGTACATTTTATCATACCTATTTATCTACAAATGCTTCACTATTGAATTATTAAAAATAAAAAAAATAAACAAAAACAAAAAAAAACACAAAAATAAATTAGCTTAAATTACAGCAAAATTTGAAAGGCTACGTTTATTAACTACAACTTAAATCTTGATATATTACCTTTCTTAGACATGTATACCTTCCATATACTTATGTGTCTATATATTTATTACTTTTTTCCTACTGTTTAAAAAAACACATTTGTGTCTTTCCAATGCACTACCCTAGGTTTCACCCTATTCCTCTCTCAGTATATCTTTAACCTCCACCCTCTGACTCATCCCAAACCTCAGTCTACTACTATGATCTCCAGAATAACCCATTCTACTACCATGATCTCCAAATTAACCCTTTCTAGACTTTTCCCTCATCTATCCCTCCTTGCATCACCCCAAACCTCATTTTACTACTAAGAGCTCACACACAACCCTTTCTAAATGTTTCCCTCTTGTATCCCTCCTTAGACTCAACTGAGACATAATTTTACTACTAGGACTTCCCTAATCCATTTCTAGAGACTCTTCCCTCCTCCATCTCTCCTTTACGCTTCGATGCCTGGTCATGGCTAGTAAGCAGCGGCGGCTGGCACAGATAAGCGCGGCGGAGTGAGGCGCAGCGTGGGGGAGCCAACAGACAATGGAATAGGTATTATATATTTAATTAATTATACCTATTCCGTCCTCCGTCTGCTACCCAGCCCCGCCTCACCGCCCACCGTGCCGGTGTTACCTGTGCTGGCCGCTTCTGCTAGTAAGTGCTATATAAATACAATTACGATCTCTACTAAAAGAGAGGTTGTTTGAATGAATAGAGGAGTCGAAGTTCTGAGGGGCCTGCGAGCAGAGATGAGGACTTTCTAGGGTGACCAACCGTCCGTAAATTTCATGGACCGGACGTTATGTGGGTGTTACGTCCGTTGTCCATAATGATCCCTTTTATGGATGCCTTTTGTCTGTAATGCTGGGCTTGCAGAGCGTTTTTGCTGTTCCCCTGCAAGAAGATTTCAAGTTCTGCAGGAGTCACTCCTGGGGCCAACTCGCACTCGTCCTCTGGACGCAGGAATGGTTCTAAGTTCATGTTTAAAAACTAGCACTTTTATACAGTACTTCTCAGTGCAGTGCTATAATGTGACATATTAATGTCAATGCTTCCAAATGTAAAGAAATACACTTTTTTTTTAACACCTTGCAAGCTCATGACGAGGTCAGCTCGTCATGAGCCACGGTGCTCGTGTGCTCAGGACGAGCTGAGCTCGTCATGACCGTTGGAACGCTCGCATGCTGGGCTAATTCCCCTTCTGTGCGAGCGTTCCATACAAACGGGTGTGGTCATGACGAGCTGAGCATACAAGCACCGTGCCTCATGACGAGCTGACCTAGTCATGAGCATGGGGGCGCCTTGCGCGCCCACCTCCCCCCAGCACAGCTGGGGAATATGCCCCGCAGGGAAGGGGTTAAAGAGACTTTATCATATGTTATGTGAGGATTGTAGTGATTTACATAGCAAATATTGTCAGGGCTTAGCTTGTGCATGGACTCTAAGAGCCAAGTCAAACCCTTGGCTCAGCTCTATCTGTTAATTTGTAGACTTGCCTTCTAGTCTCATTCCTGCAGCCTGTGCAGTGCCCCGGTTCCTGAGGCAAAAGCACTTCAGGAGCTGATTGTGGGAAATACTGGTAGGGAGGCACAGCCGTAGAATGGAGGGATTTCATTTTATTGTAATCACTATTTCTATGAATTTTCTATTTCAATATTTCCAGTTAGTGGAGAAGAAAGAACACAATCTTAATGCTTAACATGACTGGTGTGCACTAATCCCAAAATCTTCTAGTGCCACAACGTAACCTGCCAGACAAATGCTCCATGCTGGGGCCTTGGATGGATTTCCCTGTTTCCTTTAAAAAATAGCCTTTTCTTTAAAAATTGCGATTTCCAGTCTGTCTGTATATGTCATTTCAGTAGCGCAACCCTAGCGAAAAGGCAACAGAGCACTGTACAAGCTCCAAGACTAAATATAGGTCTCTACACCTGTGCCAAACCATTGATGGGCAGATTTACTATCATTTCACGCAACGCACCCTAGTAAAAGAAGGTGCTGCTCTCCTTTGCATGGAAGAGCAGAAAAGCACCTTATTTCAAAGAAATGGTGCATTGGAATTGGGTGTGAAAGCTCTAACATGCAAGTTATAAAGTGAACCCTCACATAATCTCTCTGTTTGCTCCCTTTTAAGCCTCTTTCTCAGTTGCCTTTTCTCCATCTGTTCCCCCCTCTCTCTCCTACCTTGCCATACATTCGTCTCTGCCTTTCTCACTCCCTGACATGCTTACAATGGTGCCATTGAGTTGGGCAACAATAAACATCTGTTATTCACAGCGGCGGCCGGTAGTGGGAGTACCGGACGGGCGGTGACGTGGGGAGGGGGAGGGGCAGGGTGGGGTGTAGTAATGTATGGATTATGGACTTTAAAAGGTAAGTAAATATAAAAATAAATAAAACGAATTTCGTTGCACACACTGCATCGCATTTGGTGATGCAGTCGTGCAACGAAATTCGTTTTATTTATTTAAATGTTTACTTACCTGTTAAAGTCCGTAATCCATACATTACTACCCCCCACGTCACCGCCCTGCAGTTACACCTACTACCGTCCGTGGCTGTCTGTTTCGCATTCTCTAGTAGTGCTACGCAGCGGAGTAACGAAACTTAAAGGGGCCCCCTGCAAAGTACACGGAGCCCCCCCAGGTCCACCACCTTCCACTATGGTCCCAGATCCAGTCAGAGTACTGTGCTGAGAGGGCCCCCTGGAGTGCGGGGATCCCGACTTTTGCTACTGTCTGTGAACTCTAAGTCTACCTCAGGGCACAAGTCCTAAACAAGCATTGAAAATGCAATAGGTCTCGCAATAGAAGAGTTTGACCTTTTTTGTTTTGCAAATGGATGAGTGGCCTTGCGTGGATGAGTGGCGTTGCGTGGATGAGTGGCGTTGCGTGGATAAGTGGCGTTGCGTGGATGAGTGGCGTTGCGTGGATGAGTGGCGTTGCGTGGATGAGTGGCGTGTGTGAGTGGCGTTGCGTGTGTGAGTGGCGTTGCGTGTGTGAGTGGCGTTGCGTGTGTGAGCGGCGTTGCGTGTGTGAGTGGCGTTGCGTGTGTGAGTGGCGTTGCGTGTGTGAGTGGCGTTGCGTGTGTGAGTGGCATTGCGTGTGTGAGTGGCGTTGCGTGTGTGAGTGGCGTTGCGTGGATGAGTGGGGTTGGAATGCAATAGGTCTCGCATTAGAAAAGTTGTAGTTATTGGTCTAGTAAATGACATATATTATTTATTTTTTTGGTTGTTAAAATTGCTAAATTGATGGCTTTGTCATTTACAATGCCAATAGTTATAACTTTCGCGAATGTGACACCTATAGCATTTGGAATGCAACATGTTTTGTATTTACGTGACTTATATGGCAGCTCTGGTCGTTATGCCACATCTCTAGAGAGCAGGAGAGTGCAGCAGGGGAGAGGGTGAGGGTGAGGTGTTGAGGGTGAGTGAGGGTGAGTGAGGGTGAGTGAGGGTGAGTGAGGGTGAGGGTGAGGGTGAGGGTGAGTGAGGGTGAGGTGTTGAGGGTGAGTGAGGGTGAGGGTGAGTGAGGGTGAGTGAGGGTGAGGGTGAGTGAGGGTGAGGATGAGGGTGAGGGTGAGGGTGAGTGAGGGTGAGGAGTTGAGGGTGAGTGAGGGTGAGGGTGATGAGGGTGAGGGTGAGGTGTTGAGGGTGAGTGAGGGTGAGGTGTTGAGGGTGAGTGAGGGTGAGGGTGAGTGAGGGTGAAGGTGAGTGAGGGTGAGGTGTTGAGGGTGAGTGAGGGTGAGGGTGAGGGATTATTGAGGGTGAGTGAGGGTGAGGGTGAGTGAGGGTGAGGGTGAGTGAGGGTGAGGGCTTGAGGATGAGGAGTTGAGGGTGAGTGAGGGTGAGGGTGAGGGTGAGTGAGGCTGTGGGGTTGAGGGTGAGTGAGGGTGAGGTGTTGAGGGTGAGTGAGGGTGAGGGTGAGTGACGGTGAGGGTGAGTGAGGGTGAGGGTGAGTGAGGGTGAGGGTGAGGGTGAGTGAGGGTGAGGAGTTGAGGGTGAGTGAGGGTGAGGGTGATGAGGGTGAGGGTGAGGTGTTGAGGGTGAGTGAGGGTGAGGTGTTGAGGGTGAGTGAGGGTGAGGGTGAGTGAGGGTGAAGGTGAGTGAGGGTGAGGTGTTGAGGGTGAGTGAGGGTGAGGGTGAGGGATTATTGAGGGTGAGTGAGGGTGAGGGTGAGTGAGGGTGAGGGTGAGTGAGGGTGAGGGCTTGAGGATGAGGAGTTGAGGGTGAGTGAGGGTGAGGGTGAGGGTGAGTGAGGCTGTGGGGTTGAGGGTGAGTGAGGGTGAGGTGTTGAGGGTGAGTGAGGGTGAGGGTGAGTGACGGTGAGGCGTTGAGGGTGAGTGAGGGTGAGGGTGAGTGAGGGTGAGGGTGAGGAGTTGAGGGTGAGGGTGAGTGAGGGTGAGTGAGGGTGAGGGTGAGGTGTTGAGGGTGAGTGAGGGTGAGTGAGAGTGAGGGTGAGTGAGGGGTTGAGGGTGAGGAGTTGAGGGTGAGTGAGGGTGAGGGTGAGGTGTTGAGGGTGAGTGAGGGTAAGGGTGAGTGAGGGTAAGGGTGAGTGAGGGTGAAGGTGAGTGAGGGTGAGCGGTTGATGGTGAGTGAGGGTGAGGGTGAGGGTGAGTGAGGGTGAGGGTGAGTGAGGGTGAGTGTGGATGTCTGTTGCTTGTGGATGTCTGTTGCTTGTGGATGTCTGATGCTTGTGGATGTCTGATGCTTGTGGATGTCTGATGCTTGTGGATGTCTGATGCTTGTGGATGTCTGATGCTTGTGGATGTCTGATGCTTGTGGATGTCTGATGCTTGTGATGCTTGTGGATGTCTGATGCTTGTGGATGTCTGTTGCTTGTGGATGCCTGCCGCTTGTGGATGCCTGCCGCTTGTGGATGTCTGCTGCTTGTGATGCTTGCGGATGTCTGATGCTTGTGGATGTCTGATGCTTGTGGATGTCTGATGCTTGTGGATGTCTGATGCTTGTGGATGTCTGATGCTTGTGATGCTTGTGGATGTCTGATGCTTGTGGATGTCTGATGCTTGTGGATGTCTGATGCTTGTGATGCTTGTGGATGTCTGATGCTTGTGATGCTTGTGGATGTGTGATGCTTGTGGATGTCTGTTGCTTGTGGATGTCTGTTGCTTGTGGATGTCTGATGCTTGTGGATGTCTGCTGCTTGTGGATGTCTGCTGCTTGTGGATGTCTGATGCTTGTGGATGTCTCATGCTTGTGGATGTCTGATGCTTGTGGATGTCTGACGCTTGTGGATGTCTGATGCTTGTGGATGTCTGATGCTTGTGGATGTCTGATGCTTGTGATGCTTGTGGATGTCTGACGCTTGTGGATGCCTGCCGCTTGTGGATGCCTGATGCTTGTGGATGTCTGCTGCTTGTGATGCTTGTGGATGTCTGATGCTTGTGGATGTCTGATGCTTGTGGATGTCTGATGCTTGTGGATGTCTGATGCTTGTGATGCTTGTGGATGTCTGATGCTTGTGATGCTTGTGGATGTGTGATGCTTGTGGATGTCTGTTGCTTGTGGATGTCTGTTGCTTGTGGATGTCTGATGCTTGTGGATGTCTGATGCTTGTGGATGTCTGATGCTTGTGGATGTCTGATGCTTGTGGATGTCTGATGCTTGTGATGCATGTGGATGTCTGATGCTTGTGGATGTCTGTTGCTTGTGGATGTCTGTTGCTTGTGGATGTCTGTTGCTTGTGGATGTCTGTTGCTAAGCATGTCTGATGCTTGTGGATGTCTGATGCTTGTGGATGTCTGATGCTTGTGGATGTCTGATGCTTGTGGATGTCTGATGCGTGTGGATGTATTGTGGATGTCTGATGCTTGTGGATGTCTGATGCTTGTGGATGTCTGATGCGTGTGGATGTCTGATGCTTGTGGATGTCTGATGCTTGTGATGCTTGTGGATGTCTGACGCTTGTGGATGCCTGCCGCTTGTGGATGCCTGATGCTTGTGGATGTCTGCTGCTTGTGATGCTTGTGGATGTCTGATGCTTGTGGATGTCTGATGCTTGTGGATGTCTGATGCTTGTGATGCTTGTGGATGTCTGATGCTTTTGGATGTCTGATGCTTGTGGATGTCTGATGCTTGTGGATGTCTGATGCTTGTGATGCTTGTGGATGTCTGATGCTTGTGGATGTGTGATGCTTGTGGATGTCTGTTGCTTGTGGATGTCTGTTGCTTGTGGATGTCTGATGCTTGTGGATGTCTGATGCTTGTGGATGTCTGATGCTTGTGATTCTTGTGGATGTCTGATGCTTGTGGATGTCTGATGCTTGTGGATGTCTGTTGCTTGTGGATGTCTGTTGCTTGTGGATGTCTGATGCTAAGCATGTCTGATGCTTGTGGATGTCTGATGCTGTGGATGTCTGATGCTTGTGGATGTCTGATGCTTGTGGATGTCTGATGCTTGTGGATGTCTGATGCTTGTGGATGTCTGATGCTTGTGGATGTCTGATGCTTGTGGATGTCTGATGCTTGTGATGCTTGTGGATGTCTGATGCTTGTGATGCTTGTGGATGTGTGATGCTTGTGGATGTCTGTTGCTTGTGGATGTCTGTTGCTTGTGGATGTCTGATGCTTGTGGATGTCTGATGCTTGTGGATGTCTGATGCTTGTGATGCTTGTGGATGTCTGATGCTTGTGGATGTCTGATGCTTGTGATGCTTGTGGATGTCTGATGCTTGTGGATGTCTGATGCTTGTGGATGTCTGATGCTAAGCATGTCTGATGCTTGTGGATGTCTGATGCTAAGCATGTCTGATGCTTGTGGATGTCTGATGCTTGTGGATGTCTGATGCTTGTGGATGTCTGTTGCTTGTGGATGGCTGATGCTTGTGGATGTCTGATGCTTGTGGATGTCTGCTGCTTGTGGATGTCTGTTGCTTGTGGATGTCTGTTGCTTGTGGATGTCTGCTGCTTGTGATGCTTGTGGATGTCTGACGCTTGTGGATGCCTGCCGCTTGTGGATGCCTGATGCTTGTGGATGTCTGCTGCTTGTGATGCTTGTGGATGTCTGATGCTTGTGGATGTCTGATGCTTGTGGATGTCTGATGCTTGTGATGCTTGTGGATGTCTGATGCTTGTGGATGTCTGATGCTTGTGGATGTCTGATGCTTGTGATGCTTGTGGATGTCTGATGCTTGTGATGCTTGTGGATGTGTGATGCTTGTGGATGTCTGTTGCTTGTGGATGTCTGTTGCTTGTGGATGTCTGATGCTTGTGGATGTCTGATGCTTGTGGATGTCTGATGCTTGTGGATGTCTGATGCTTGTGATGCTTGTGGATGTCTGATGCTTGTGGATGTCTGATGCTTGTGGATGTCTGATGCTTGTGATGCGCTTGTGGATGTTTGATGCTTATGATGCTTGTGGATGTCTGATGCTTGTGATGCTTGTGGATGTGTGATGCTTGTGGATGTCTGTTGCTTGTGGATGTCTGTTGCTTGTGGATGTCTGATGCTTGTGGATGTCTGATGCTTGTGGATGTCTGATGCTTGTGGATGTCTGATGCTTGTGATGCTTGTGGATGTCTGATGCTTGTGGATGTCTGATGCTTGTGGATGTCTGTTGCTTGTGGATGTCTGTTGCTTGTGGATGTCTGATGCTAAGCATGTCTGATGCTTGTGGATGTCTGATGCTAAGCATGTCTGATGCTTGTGGATGTCTGTTGCTTGTGGATGTCTGTTGCTTGTGGATGTCTGATGCTAAGCATGTCTGATGCTTGTGGATGTCTGATGCTAAGCATGTCTGATGCTAAGCATGTCTGATGCTTGTGGATGTCTGATGCTTGTGGATGTCTGATGCTTGTGGATGTCTGATGCTTGTGGATGTCTGATGCTAAGCATGTCTGATGCTAAGCATGTCTGATGCTTGTGGATGTCTGATGCTTGTGGATGTCTGATGCTTGTGGATGTCTGATGCTTGTGGATGTCTGCTGCTTGTGGATGTCTGCTGCTTGTGGATGTCTGCTGCTTGTGGATGTCTGCTGCTTGTGGATGTCTGATGCTTGTGGATGTCTCATGCTTGTGGATGTCTGATGCTTGTGGATGTCTGATGCTTGTGGATGTCTGATGCTTGTGATGCTTGTGGATGTCTGACGCTTGTGGATGCCTGCCGCTTGTGGATGCCTGATGCTTGTGGATGTCTGCTGCTTGTGATGCTTGTGGATGTCTGATGCTTGTGGATGTCTGATGCTTGTGGATGTCTGATGCTTGTGGATGTCTGATGCTTGTGGATGTCTGATGCTTGTGATGCTTGTGGATGTGTGATGCTTGTGGATGTCTGTTGCTTGTGGATGTCTGTTGCTTGTGGATGTCTGATGCTTGTGGATGTCTGATGCTTGTGGATGTCTGATGCTTGTGGATGTCTGATGCTTGTGGATGTCTGATGCTTGTGGATGTCTGTTGCTTGTGGATGTCTGTTGCTTGTGGATGTCTGATGCTAAGCATGTCTGATGCTTGTGGATGTCTGATGCTTGTGGATGTCTGATGCTTGTGGATGTCTGATGCTTGTGGATGTCTGATGCTTGTGGATGTCTCATGCTTGTGGATGTCTCATGCTTGTGGATGTCTGATGCTTGTGGATGTCTGATGCTTGTGATGCTTGTGGATGTCTGACGCTTGTGGATGCCTGCCGCTTGTGGATGCCTGATGCTTGTGGATGTCTGCTGCTTGTGATGCTTGTGGATGTCTGATGCTTGTGGATGTCTGATGCTTGTGGATGACTGAGGCTTGTGATGCTTGTGGATGTCTGATGCTTGTGGATGTCTGATGCTTGTGGATGTCTGATGCTTGTAATGCTTGTGGATGTCTGATGCTTGTGATGCTTGTGGATGTGTGATGCTTGTGGATGTCTGTTGCTTGTGGATGTCTGTTGCTTGTGGATGTCTGATGCTTGTGGATGTCTGATGCTTGTGGATGTCTGATGCTTGTGGATGTCTGATGCTTGTGGATGTCTGATGCTTGTGGATGTCTGATGCTTGTGATGCTTGTGGATGTCTGATGCTTGTGGATGTCTGATGCTTGTGGATGTCTGTTGCTTGTGGATGTCTGTTGCTTGTGGATGTCTGATGCTAAGCATGTCTGATGCTTGTGGATGTCTGATGCTGTGGATGTCTGATGCTTGTGGATGTCTGATGCTTGTGGATGTCTGATGCTTGTGGATGTCTGATGCTTGTGGATGTCTGATGCTTGTGGATGTCTCATGCTTGTGGATGTCTCATGCTTGTCGATGTCTGATGCTTGTGGATGTCTGATGCTTGTGGATGTCTGATGCTTGTGATGCTTGTGGATGTCTGACGCTTGTGGATGCCTGCCGCTTGTGGATGCCTGATGCTTGTGGATGTCTGCTGCTTGTGATGCTTGTGGATGTCTGATGCTTGTGGATGTCTGATGCTAGTGGATGTCTGATGCTTGTGATGCTTGTGGATGTCTGATGCTTGTGGATGTCTGATGCTTGTGGATGTCTGATGCTTGTGGATGTCTGATGCTTGTGGATGTCTGTTGCTTGTGGATGTCTGTTGCTTGTGGATGTCTGATGCTAAGCATGTCTGATGCTTGTGGATGTCTGATGCTGTGGATGTCTGATGCTTGTGGATGTCTGATGCGTGTGGATGTCTGATGCTTGTGGATGTCTGATGCTTGTGGATGTCTGATGCTTGTGGATGTCTGATGCTTGTGGATGTCTGATGCTTGTGGATGTCTGTGGATGTCTGATGCTTGTGGATGTCTGATGCTTGTGGATGTCTGATGCTTGTGGATGTCTGATGCTTGTGGATGTCTGATGCTTGTGATGCTTGTGGATGTGTGATGCTTGTGGATATCTGTTGCTTATGGATGTCTGTTGCTTGTGGATGTGATGCTTGTGGATGTCTGATGCTTGTGGATGTCTGATGGTTGTGGATGTCTGATGCTTGTGGATGTCTGATGCTAAGCATGTCTGATGCTTGTGGATGTCTGATGCTAAGCATGTCTGATGCTTGTGGATGTCTGATGCTTGTGGATGTCTGATGCTTGTGGATGTCTGTTGCTTGTGGATGTCTGTTGCTTGTGGATGTCTGTTGCTTGTGGATGTCTGCTGCTTGTGGATGTCTGATGCTTGTGGATGTCTGCTGCTTGTGGATGTCTGATGCTTGTGGATGTCTGCTGCTTGTGATGCTTGTGGATGTCTGATGCTTGTGATGCTTGTGGATGTCTGATGCTTGTGGATGTCTGTTGCTTGTGGATGTCTGCTGCTTGTGATGCTTGTGGATGTCTGACGCTTGTGGATGCCTGACGCTTGTGGATGCCTGACGCTTGTGGATGTCTGCTGCTTGTGATGCTTGTGGATGTCTGATGTTTGTGGATGTCTGTTGCTTGTGGATGTTTGATGCATATGGATGCTTGATGCAGATTGCATGTCTGCTGGGGTGACAGCGTCAGTACAAGTCAAGCTCTAAGTTGGTGTGTGCTGGGACGGGCAGTGTCAGAACTGGTTGCCTCGGGGAAAATACAAGTTCTCCCTGTAAATAAAGAAAGAGGAGGTGAGAAAGGAGGGTCCGGCTTGGAGCTGGGAAAGAGGCTGAAAGGGAGGGGAGAATGCATGGAGCGCATTCCAATGAAGTCTGTTGCGAGGCGTGGGGGGTGGGGGAGGGGAGCTGGCATATGGTGTGTGTGAGCAGCCTTTGATGTGCGAGAGAGTGGCCGTGAAAGAAGTAAACAGCAGGCATGTAATTAGGGGGGAGGAGAAGTCGCGCTGGGGTGAATACCCAAGGCCAAGCTGCCCGCGGGAGGGAGGCTGAGGGAAAATACATGCAAGGCAGGCGGCTGGGGGCATATGCACGCGCTTTTTCACGGGCACTGCAAGGAATCTCCACGATTCCTTGCAAGTTGGTTAAAGACTGTTTAAGCCCCCATAGTCTCGCAAGCTCGATGCGCATGCGCATCGACAGGCGAGACCTAAAAAAGAAGTGGGGGGACGCTGACGTCACGACAGAAAGTGACATCACGAAAGGTGGCTTGCACTCAGTTGCAGTTTATAGTTATCGAGCTCCCGGTAAAATAAGTGGGGGGACGCCGTCCACCTGCGTGGTATCCCGAGTCGAGCACTAGTCTACGTTGCCTCAGACACTATTATTCACAGTGTGGGGTAGAATTGTGAAAACTGCCCCTTAAATTGGTTGTCAAATTCTGCAGAGCATATATATGTCTGAGAGGTTTTTTATTTTTTATGCTGAGCTAATCTGCCGCTGGCGCCGGAGATCGAACCCTGATCCCCAGATTCCACCGTCAGTCGTCCTAGCCGCGGCGCCACACCTTTCCCTTTTCTCATTTAATATGTCCAACCATGCTCCAATCTGTAATGTAAACTAAACAATATAATCCTGTTTTGACTTGAACGTTTGTGAGCTGTCCTCAGGTGTGTCCGTAAAACTGACCTTGTCCTGCATTTTGACCCTTTGTCCTGAATTTTTACTGTCATTGTCAAGAATTTTCCTTCTTGCCAGGTGGTCACCATAGGACATTCGGTGTCACTGTGTAGTGAATGAGGATGCGTCTGTATGCCCGAAGGGACAGTATGCAGTAAAAGAGGGCTTGTGGAGTGTGCAATGACAAAGGGTCTGAGCAGGTCTGTATGCTGAGAGAAAGAAAGTGCTTATGCAGCGAGACACTGGGTGCATGTGGCGAGAGCGTGGTTCTGTGTATTGGAAGGTTTAGTGCAGTCAGGGCTTTAAGTGGGCCGGGTCCTGCCGGTGCTCAGCACCCGCCGTTCTAAAAAGCAGGTGCTGAGACCGGTCTGTATCGGGCTTTCCATTTTTTCCCTCACACTCAGGGTGGAAATAAAATCTGAACTCTGCAGGAATACCACCCTTCATTACCTGTGATGTAACTTCAAAGAGACTCGTTACAGTTCTTCCACAGTCTCACTACTTCAGAACTGAAGCATTTTTAATGTTATATACAACGAAGCCGTAGTTATTGTTTATTTGTCTTATGCAAATAACAACCATTGATAAAGCCAATAGTCCTGGCTTGTTGTAGGTGAAATGTTACTTGCTGTATTATATATCTGGTTGCAATGACAGAAGCATTACAATACCAGTTGGTAGACGCACTATGCTAGCACAGATTTTGTATCTTATGTATTTTAAGCCACGCCCTCAATTATATCGACCACGCCCCTTTAGGAGACCCACCAGTGTTTTCATCCCACTTAAAGCCCCGAGTGCAGTGATAGGTTTTGTGCAGCAAGGGTATGGACCACCTCGTGCCCATGCAGTTTTTTTTCTGTTTGTATCTCATCCTTGTGTAAGTCTACAACTTGTACATTTGCAATTTCTGTTTCTGTTTCTATCTCTTCCTTGTGTTACTTTACAACTTGTACATTTGCAATTTTTTCTGTTTGTATCTTTTATGCAAATCATGTAATCCCAAGCCCTTGTGTATCGCAACTGGTTCTTATGTAAAGCGCGCTGACACCTTCGTGTAATGTTCGCGCTATATAAAAATCGCATTAAATAAATAAATAAATGCAGCGGGGAGCTGGGTGCTTGAGGCTGGTCAGGGAGCATTGAGGGAGGGTCTTTATGCAGCGAGGGAGGGGCCAGCCTCAGTATGGGTATGTTTACCATTGAGATGCCGCCGATTCATTCATTGAGCTGTCACTGCCCTGAACTTTCACCCACATCCTGCTTTCACCTACACCCCGCAGCTGTGGCCCAGCCTCTGGAGGTGTGGGAGGCCTGCGGGGCTGCCATTGGCCAGTGGGAGGGGACTCTTGCCCCGGGCCGGCGCTTCACTTGTACGGGGAGATGTGCAGGCAGCCCATGGCCGCCACCGCCGCCGGACAATGGGGACAGCCTGACGAGGAACGGCTCAGGGGAAGGCGAGCCGGGATTTCGAGTCCTCGCATCAGCGAGATGAATGGATGGATGAATAAGAATTCATTGAGCATACAGGACAATGACGTGGATTCAGGGATCATTGCTGGGGACGCATGGTAGTGTTTGCACTGCTTGCTATTAATCCGTCAACTACTTGAGTGGGCTACCTCGTGCCCGCTGCGTGGGCACGGCGGGGCAGCAGCTGCGCCCGCTGGTGCCAGCCTCGTGCCGCCCATCAGAGCCAACCTGGGACGTGGTCCAGCTGGGAAGACACCGTCCCTGCCAGGAGAGGTGCAAACCTCAGGCAGAGGACAGCCCTGCGGACGGCGACAGGTCTACAACGCCTCCGAACGACGCAGTCACACCACAACTGTGAACTTGCTGCGTCGCAGATCAGTGCATGGACACACGCAGAGAGATCCCATCGTTGACGCCGGGAAGGTCGGACAAAGTTACTTCACAAGTTTGGAAAAATCCCATGGGTGTGCGCGAGGCTGCTTTTGCACATTTACCCAATATGTCGAAGTCCAGTGACTGATGCACTCGGGCGAAATGTGGCTGTGGGACATTGTAAACTGGACTGTCTGGTTTAGGTCACTGGCTCTGGGTTAATCTGAAAGATATTTTATAAAGCATCTCAGCTGGCCTGCTGGGCTTTTATTTGGACGGTACCAAGTCATCTCAGCAGGACTGCTGGGCTTTTAATAGGACGGTACCAAGTCATCTCAGCAGGGCTACTGTGCTTTTAATAGGACGGTACCTAGTCATCTCAGCAGGGCTGCTGGGCTTTCATTTGGACGGTACCAAGTCATTTCAGCAAGGCTACTGTGCTTTTAAAAGGACGGTACCAAGTCAACTCAGCATAGCTGCTTTACTTCTAATGGGACGGTGCTATACATCTCACAACGGTTCTGCACTCTTAATGGGACACGCTTTTCAGCCGGGCTGCTATACTTTCAATCAGACATTCATGGAAGGCCGCCATATTCCTGGTTGAACAGTAGAGGCGTGTTTAGCAGTTGTAACACCTTTGCGACAACAGTGTCACCAAAAAACATCACTGCTGTATTTTCACAGTCCAGCTTTTTATCAGCTTCAGAGAGGTCTTTCTGACAATTTTCCTGCTATTTTGGTATTTCTCTGATCGCAAATGGTTTTTGGTAGACAGTGATGCCAACGCCGCACGCGCCTCCAGGGACGATGGTGTCCACCGTGTCCCCCCAGATTATCTCCATTTCCCCGCACGTGGACTTTGTGTTGGGGGCCACAGCCTGCTGCATGGCCTGCATCTTCACCAACCCCTTGGAGGTGATCAAGACCCGCCTGCAGCTTCAGGGGGAGCTGCGGTCCAGGGGGAGCTACCAGCGCCACTACAGGGGTGTGCTGCAGGCCATGGTGGCGGTGGGCCGGGCTGACGGTCTGCGGGGACTCCAGAAGGGCCTGACGGCAGGCCTGCTGTACCAAGGAGTCATGAATGGCGTTCGTTTCTACTTCTACTCCCACCTTGAGGATGTGGGCCTGACGCAGCAGCCGGGGGGCAACCTGGCTGCCGGCGCCATCGCTGGAGCACTGGGCGCTTTTGTAGGGAGTCCGGCCTACTTGGTAAGTAACAAAGGGGCATTGGAATATTGGGGCAAGAGCTGAGAGACCATAGAAGTCAACTCCTACATAGCACAAGACCAAAGCCACACTTGTCTTGTGCCAGAGTCACAAGGAGGCTGTGTGGGCCAACCCAATACAATATGGCGCTAGAGGTCCCAGGGAGAAGTGATATACCACAAAACCCTAACAGTAGCGCACTGCACTAGAGTTACAGAGAGTTCACAGATCCCACAGCTAACTCACGCGGTACTAGTCAAGTCAAGTCAAGTCAGAGAATTTATATAGCGCACTACATACCCAGAGGGTCTCAAGGCGCTTAGAAAGGGGAGGAGGATTATTTGTCAAATATCCACGTTTTAAGTTGCTTTCTGAATGCTAGGTGGTTCTGGGTAAGGCGAAGGTGAGCGGGGAGTGAGTTCCATGTTTTAGCAGCCAGGTATGAGAAGGATCTGCCACCCATGGTGGTCTTGTTGATGCGAGGTACAGTGGCGAGGGCTTGGCTGGAAGAACGTAGTTGGCGGGAGGGGGTGTAGAAGGACAGTCGTGAGTTGAGGCATTCTGGACCGATGTCGTAGAGTGATTTGTGTGCGTGGGTTAGCAGTCGGAAGGTGATTCTCTTATTGACGGGTAGCCAGTGGAGGTCTTTCAGGTGACCAGAGATGTGTTCGTTGCGCGGGATGTCTAATATGATCCTGGCTGATGCGTTTTGGATTCGTTGGAGTTTCTTCTGGAGTTTAGCGGTAGTACCTGCGTAGAGGGTGTTTCCGTAGTCCAGTCGGCTCGTGACTAGAGCATGGGTGACTGTTTTCCTTGTTTCGGTGGGGATCCAGCGAAATGTTTTTCTGAGCATGCGAAGAATGTTGAAGCAGGATGAGGATACGGCGCTGACTTGTCTGTTCATTGAGAGTGAAGAGTCCAGGATGACGCCTAGGTTCCGTGCGTGGTCTGTCGGGATGGGTGCTTTTCCCAGGGCTTCCGGCCACCAAGAGTCGTCCCATGCAGAGGGGGATGTACCTAAGATGAGGACTTCTGTTTTGTCTGAGTTCAGTTTCAGACGGCTTTGTTTCATCCATTCGGCAACTTCTTTCATTCCTTCGTGTAGGTTAGTTTTGGCGGTGTTGGGGTCATTGGTGAGAGAAAGGATAAGTTGAGTGTCATCCGCGTAAGAGATGATGTTGAGGTTGTGTTGACGGGCGATGGCCGCGAGGGGGCTCATGTATACGTTGAAAAGGGTGGGGCTGAGTGAAGATCCTTGTGGTACGCCACAGATGACTTCAGTGGCCTCGGACTTGAATGGTGGGAGGCGGACTCTCTGTGTTCTTCCGGTGAGGAACGAGGTGATCCATTCAAGTGCTTTTCCTTGTATTCCGATGTTTTTGAGGCGTTGTAAGAGGGTGCTGTGGCAGACCGTGTCGAAGGCTGCAGAGAGGTCAAGGAGGATGAGGGCGACTGTGTCTCCATTGTCCAGTAGAGTTCGAATGTCGTCTGTTGCTGCGATGAGGGCGGTCTCAGTGCTGTGTTTTGCTCGGAAGCCAGATTGTGAGGAGTCGAGGGATTTGTTGGCTTCGAGGAAAGCGGCGAGCTGGTTGTTGACAGCTTTCTCGATGACTTTGGCCGGGAATGGAAGGAGCGAAATGGGGCGGTAATTTTTGAGTTCGGTGGGGTCCGCTGTGGGTTTTTTCAGAAGGGCGGTGAGTTCAGCGTGTTTCCAGCTTTCCGGGAAGGTGGCGGAGTTGAAGGAGCAGTTGATGACGTCTCGGAGGTGCGGTGCTATGATGGAGTCTGCTTTGTTGAAGATGTGGTGAGGACATGGGTCTGTGGGGGATCCTGAGTGGATGGAGTTCATCAGGCGGATGGTGTCCTCAGTGGAGATTGCGTTCCAGTCGTTAAGGGTGTTCACGAGGGGAGAATGTTCAGCGAATGATTGGGTGGGTTGGTCTCCGGGTTGGTTGTCGAAGCTGTTGTGGATGTCTGCAATCTTGTTGTGGAAGAATGAGGCTAGGGAGTCGCAGAGGGCTTGAGAGGGGGTGATGTCGTTGGAGTTGGCCGAGGGGTTGGAAAATTCCTTGACGATGTTGAACAGTTCCTTGCTGTTGTGGGCGTTGTTGTCAAGTCGATCCTTGAATGCTGTTTTCTTGGCCTTTCGGATTAGTTGGTGGTGAGTGCGGGAGGCGTTTTTGAAGGCGTCCTTGGTGCTAGTGGTTGGGTCTTTTTTCCAGGCCTTTTCAGAGGAGCGGCAGAGTTTCTTGGACTTCTTAAGATCATCGTTGAACCATGAGGCCTTCTTGCTGCCATGTTTGCTTTGACGTTTTTTCAGTGGTGCTAAGGTGTCGGCGGTGTTGGATAGCCATAGGGTGAGGTTGGCGGCGGCTTGGTTTGGGTTAGAAGAGTGGGCTGGGGTGTTTAGAAGGAGCGATGCGGAGATCTGGTCGGTGGTGATTTTGTTCCAGTTTCTTTGCAGAGTTGGTTGGAGGTGGTTGGTGGGTTTTGGCTTGTTGTAGGTGAAGTGAACGCAGCTGTGGTCAGTCCAGAGGAGGTCCGTAGTGTGGCTGAAGGAGACATGATTGCTGGAGGTGAAGATGGGGTCGAGTGTGTGACCTGCGATGTGGGTGGGGGAGGTGACCAGTTGTTTAAGTCCGAGGTTGGCGAGGTTGTCCAAGAGTGTGGTGGTGTTGCGGTCGTTGATCTTTTCAAGGTGAAAGTTGAGGTCTCCCAGAAGGATGTAGTCTTTGGAGGGGAGCGCGTGTGGAGTGATGAAGTCCGTGATGTCTTCACTGAATTTAGCGCGGGGTCCTGGTGGTCTGTAGAGGAGGGTGCCTCTGAGTGTGGTCTTGGGGTCGATGTGTATTTGGAAGTGAAGGTGTTCGGAGTTGGCGAGGTTGGCGTCAGAGCTGGTTGAGATGCGGATTGATTTCTTATGGACGATAGCGATTCCTCCTCCTGTGTGGCCGGTACGGTCCTTGCGTGTGATCTTATAGTCTTCAGGGATGGCAATGGTGATGTCTGGGGCGGAGGAAGCGTTCATCCATGTTTCTGTTAGGAATGCGACGTCTGGAGAGATGGTGTCTAGTAGATTCCATAGGTCAATGGTGTGCCTGTGGACCGATCGGGTGTTGAGAAGGATGCATTGTAGGTGATTGGGGTCGTGGATCTGTGGTGTGGTCGTAGCGGAGGTGTTGTCGGTGCCGGTGAATTTGCAGGAGTAGCAAGAGAAAGGTCCATGAGTGTGTCCAGGAGCGGCTTGGACGCAGTTGGGGGCGCGACCGGGGTTAAGGGCAGGAGGGTGGCGGCATCGTAGGTAATGCGGGGGGGCTGGGCAACGCGAGGGGCAGGGGGTCTGGCGCTGGGCGCGGTCCAGGCGCGGACGGGCGTAGACGGGCTTACCTTTGGCGCACCTTCGGCGCGGATTGGGCGCGATCGCTGCGCGTGGGAGCTACTGTCATATATGGAGAGTGGAGGGGGAGGGGCGAGGGCGTCTCAGCTGGGAGGCGGGGCGGGCACACGAGGACGACAACAACAATCAAAATGGAGGCGGAGGGGGGAGCACAGCGGAGCGCTACAGACAGACGCGCGTCCAAAGTGAAAACAGCAGTGATAAATAACTAAAGTGCTAATTAAGCGAAGCGGCAGTCAGGCAGATAGCAGGAAATAATAATTGGCAATTTCTGAGGCAAAGCAGCGCTACGATACCAACTGGCAGCAGGAGGCGCTGGGAGCGACCACTCAGCTCGAAGAGAGGAGCGAGTCCTATCAACCCAAGGAGCCCAGTCCCCAGGAGAACAGCGCAGAATGAGCCGGGATCCTGATGCCAGCCGAGCGCAGCGTGGTGCTGGGTGGGTATAGAGTATGCCAGATAAGAAGCCAAATGAGCACACCTTTCCGGTCCTGAACTTTCTTTTTACAAAGCATTGTAATCTGAAACCAATATACCTGATTACATCTCACCAGAACTGCAATTCATAGAATGCATTAGATAGGGTATTAGGACAACCATTCAATAGTACCATTCAGCAGGGGTCATGAACCTAGCCTGGGTGCCCTGTGCACCCAAATGCATTACTGCCAGTCTGGTATGTACCCCGTATCATGTAAACACTGCCAGCCGTCTCTTCATACCCCTAAAGTAACCTGCCACTCCCACCCTGTCAATAGCACCCAGTGAGACCCCAACCATGCAAGTAAATTCTGTACCCCTGAGATAGCTCCAGTTATGGCCGCTTACTCTACATCCAGCAGTGGGACCCAAATATTGCCAGCATACTCTCTACCTCTCATATAGATGTAAAAAATGTATCGCCCCCAGAAAGACCCCGCTAATACCACACTGTCCTTACCCCCTAGATAGACAAGCCAGCTCCATAACCTCATAGAGCTTCGAGCAATGCCAGTCTAATGGGCCCCCACCAGAGACTCTACTACTGCCAGCCAACTGCACACTCACCAGAACAACACCAACACTGATGGCTAGCGGGCATCTCCCTGCAAGACCCTACACCTTCCATTCTACTCTGACCCAACAAAGAGACCCCAAACACTACTACCACTCTGCCCTGCATTTCTCAAGACATCCTAATACCATCAGACCACTATCATCTCTAACACTAGTAGCCCACTTCACCCCTTCACAGACACCTGCCAAGATTCGACAGTGCTAGCCTGCTCTACACCCCTCATAGCCACCAAACACTGCATGCTCTACACCCCTCATAGCCACCAAACACCGACTGCCTGCTCTACACCCCTCATAGCCACCAAACACCGACTGCCTGCTCTACACCCCTCATAGCCACCAAACACTGACTGCCTGCTCTACACCCCTCATAGCCACCAAACACTGACTGCCTGCTCTACACCTCTCATAGCCACCAAACACTGACTGCCTGCTCTACACCCCTCATAGCCACCAAACACTGACTGCCTGCTCTACACCCCTCATAGCCACCAAACACTGCATGCTCTACACCCCTCATAGCCACCAAACACTGACTGCCTACTCTACACCTCTCATAGCCACCAAACACTGACTGCCTGCTCTACACCTCTCATAGCCACCAAACACTGACTGCCTGCTCTACACCCCTCATAGCCACCAAACACTGACTGCCTGCTCTACACCTCTCATAGCCACCAAACACTGACTGCCTGCTCTACACCCCTCATGGCCACCAAACACTGCATGCTCTACACCCCTCATAGCCACCAAACACTGCATGCTCTACACCCCTCATAGCCACCAAACACCGACTGCCTGCTCTACACCCCTCATAGCCACCAAACACTGCATGCTCTACACCCCTCATAGCCACCAAACACCGACTGCCTGCTCTACACCCCTCATAGCCACCAAACACTGACTGCCTGCTCTACACCTCTCATAGCCACCAAACACTGACTGCCTGCTCTACACCTCTCATAGCCACCAAACACTGACTGCCTGCTCTACACCCCTCATAGCCACCAAACACTGACTGCCTGCCCTACACGCCTCATAGCCACCAAACACTGACTGCCTGCTCTACACGCCTCATAGCCACCAAACACCGACTGCCTGCTCTACACCCCTCATAGCCACCAAACACTGCATGCTCTACACCCCTCATAGCCACCAAACACTGACTGCCTGCTCTACACCTCTCATAGCCACCAAACACTGACTGCCTGCTCTACACCCCTCATAGCCACCAAACACTGACTGCCTGCTCTACACCCCTCATAGCCACCAAACACTGCATGCTCTACACCCCTCATAGCCACCAAACACTGACTGCCTACTCTACACCTCTCATAGCCACCAAACACTGACTGCCTGCTCTACACCTCTCATAGCCACCAAACACTGACTGCCTGCTCTACACCCCTCATAGCCACCAAACACTGACTGCCTGCTCTACACCTCTCATAGCCACCAAACACTGACTGCCTGCTCTACACCCCTCATAGCCACCAAACACCGACTGCCTGCTCTACACCCCTCATAGCCACCAAACACTGCATGCTCTACACCCCTCATAGCCACCAAACACTGCATGCTCTACACCCCTCTTAGCCACCAAACACTGACTGCCTGCTCTACACCTCTCATAGCCACCAAACACTGACTGCCTGCTCTACACCCCTCATAGCCACCAAACACTGACTGCCTGCTCTACACCCCTCATAGCCACCAAACACTGACTGCCTGCTCTATACCTCTCATAGACACCAAACACTGACTGCCTGCTGTACACCTCTCATAGCCACCAAACACTGACTGCCTGCTCTACACCCCTCATAGCCACCAAACACTGACTGCCTGCTCTACACCCCACAAAGCCATCAAAGACTGACTGCCTGCTCTACACCCCTCATAGCCACCAAACACTGCCTGCCTGCTCTACACCCCTCATAGCCACCAAACACTGACTGCCTGCTCTACACCCCACAAAGCCATCAAACACTGACTGCCTGCTCTACACCTCTCATAGCCACCAAACACTAACTGCCTGATCTACACCCCTCATAGCCACCAAACACTGACTGCCTGCTCTACACCCCTCATAGCCACCAAACACCGACTGCCTGCTCTACACCCCTCATAGCCACCAAACATTGATTGCCTGCTCTACACCCCTCATAGCCACCAAACACTGCATGCTCTACACCCCTCATAGCCACCAAACACTGACTGCCTGCTCTACACCCCTCATAGCCACCAAACACTGACTGCCTGCTCTACACCTCTCATAGCCACCAAACACTGACTGCCTGCTCTACACCCCTCATAGCCACCAAACACTGACTGACTGGTCTACACCCCACAAAGCCATCAAAGACTGACTGCCTGCTGTACACCCCTCATAGCCACCAAACACTGACTGCCTGCTGTACACCCCTCATAGCCACCAAACACTGACTGCCTGCTCTACACCCCACATAGCCACGAACCACTGACTGCCTGCTCTATACCCTTCATAGCCACCAAACATCGACTGCCTGCTCTACACCCCTGATAGCCACCAAACACTGACTGCCTGCTCTACACCCCACATAGCCACCAAACACTGACTGCCTGCTCTACACCCCTCATAGCCACCAAACACTGACTGCCTGCTCTACACCCTTCATAGCCACCAAACACTGACTGTCTGCCCTACACGCCTCATAGCCACCAAACACTGACTGCCTGCCCTACACGCCTCATAGCCACCAAACACTGACTGCCTGCTCTACACGCCTCATAGCCACCAAACACTGACTGCCTGCTCTACACCCCTCATAGCCACCAAACACTGACATCCTGCTCTGTTACAGCTTGTGTTAATGTTTATGCCTAGCTCTGATGAGCGCTCCTGTGCTGCAGGTTCCTGACCTGAATTCCCTCTTCTCATTGGTGCAGGTAAAAACCCATCTCCAGGCACAGACCGTGGCCGCCATCGCTGTGGGACATCAGCATAACCACCAGGTGAGTGAACGCTCAGCTTGTGACTTCACTCACTCACTGTTACGCATGCACACTTATTCGCACGTTCACTCATTCATTTCTGTTCACTCACTCACTTTCTGGCTGTGGAGAAGGCCTCACTGCAGCCCAAGAACCCTTGAAATGATCTAAGAAAGATTTTGTTAGAGAATATCAAAGTCAAAATTTCAATAGGTCACAATAGTATGATCAGAATATTGAGGAACAAATTATCAAAGAGATAAGTTCACAGAGGAAGGAATTGATTTAATTATTCTTAACTCTACATCTACATACCTTGAAGAGATATATATATCAACAACGTACATATATGTGAAGGTAGGTATAGAAAATGTATACAAACTTACCTTTCGATATTTTGTCCCTGGATATTATCGTCACGATAATGCGAACTGTCGATATTCTGACTTCGGGAAGAAGGCTGCTGGCATTCCTTAGTCACATGCCTCTCTTGCAAATATTGTTTGCAGGTGGAGGGGGGATGAGCTAATTGTAATGCCAAGAGGAGGGGGGCTGCAGGACAGAGGGCCTTTTGCTTTAGACCTGCAACCATGCCACAGGTCAGATTTAAGCAGAAGACTACCAATTTACGCTCCAAAATGTATTTAATTACTTATAATTTTCTCCTGATATAAAGTTCCTGAACTTTATTGCAGGGTAAATAACCCAAATTCTTGTTCTAAATCTCCTTCTTATCTCCTCCTGAACGATGGCAATAAGGTGATTGAACAGTGCTTGTGCAAGGCTCACTTACAAGTTGAGCACAATACGAGCAGGTATTCCAATCTCCAACCACTTGAGTTACTGATACTGGGAGGTTCTGTAACTCTTGGCGCGAGGAGGGTTAGAAATAATCCCGATTACTGTTTTTGGATGGAATAATAAACAGGAGTCGCCGTTCTCTAAACAATTCCCATATTTTTTTGCTCTGTTTTTCACCCAGAGTTCTCAGCTGCTTTCAAAAGCCCAAGTCTCTATTAAAATACTCTATATCCACAGTTACAACAGATTATGTAATAATTTTGTAATTCTGAATCACCAGTTTACTCCTGTTACTAGATGTGTCAGGATTACTGGGAAAGTTGTAATGAGGCTTGTGTGTTGGGTTGCCACCTGGTCAGTTTTTTTACTGCCATGACCAGTATTTTAATGTATTTGCTTGTACAAAAATTCGGAACATCACCTAAAGTCTGCATTTGTTCTCCTTCTCCGTACATACTTAAAACAGAAAATATGATAAAAAACCAGTTTACGTGTTCCAGAGTTGCCTTCATGATGCATGACTGATAATGAAAGTAAGCAAAGACTTCAAAGACATGATAAAAATGATAAATAAATAAATGCAGTCGATTTTATATCAAGTCTATTGGGGAGAGGATGTGGCATAATGCACAGAGCTGCCAACTTTGGAACAGGGGAACCAGGTTCGAGTCTCTGTGTCGGCTCATCATTCTGGGCAAATCACTTAATATCCCTATTCCTAGAAAACCAAAAATGAATGTGCCCTTCAGTAATGTAACTGGTGCTCATGTAAAACAATCCAATGCATTTGGGTCGAGTTCACACTATTTAAAAATGCATAAAAAAATTAAAATGGTCAGGGCCTTTGAAGATAAACAAATAGCTGGTATTTTTCTCTGGAATCAGTGGCAACCATATCTATGTGTTTTATAGCTGATGGACAAGGTTGAATCGCCTGTATTTCAAATAAAGTTCCATGTGGGCCGGGTAACATTGGCTAGTGTCATTCAGATACCAAGTTATTGATACATTTAAATATCTGCCTAGAAGTCTGCGGAATGAAGGGCTGTGGGGGAACCATCCCAGACCTCAAGTCCTCCCATGTCAGGTGTGAGTAGTTCAGCCAGCCTTTGATTTTCTTTGCTTTATGGAACCCGTATACGGCATTTGCAATGGAAAAGAAAGGCTTTAGGGAAGACTTTACAAGGAGTGAAAACTAGAGGCCGACGAGTGATTGAAAACTCGAGCCAGGCTCGAGCTTGAAGCTTGAACTTGACTCAGCTCAAGGTCCTATTGGAACCTCGAGCCCATAATGAGCCAAGCCTTCATGTGGCTTCTGTCTGGCTCCTTCCCTGTAACCAGGACATTAAGGTGAGAGCTGCCTTCTTGGGAGCCAGGTTTGAGTCTCTGCACTAGCTAAACATCCTCTCTTTCTGGGTAAATCGTTTAATCTCCTTATGCCTATATGCATGTGACCTTGTGTAATGTAACTGGTGCTCATATAAAGCGCTTGTTCGCGTATATTTAAAACTGCATCTAAAAGGCCCAAAACAATGTCTAAACATAATGAAGGAATAATAGATACCATTTACTGACTGACTTTTACAACTTGAAACCAGAAATTCTGGACAAATTGCAGCGTCTCCACTCGAATTGTGTGATCTAAGTCAACTGTTTACATTCACCAAAACTCTTTTGTCTTCATTATTGTGTATGAAAGCACTTTCAAATATGTGCATTGACTCCCAGTTGTTCAAAACTATCACTTTTAATGAGTTCAGTGCAGTGCTATAATGTGCCCTATTAATGTCAAAGCTTCCACATGTTCTAGAAATACACTTTTTTGAATTATGAACAGACTTGATCGCATTTTACGTGATGGTTGTTGTTGTATGAATTACATAGCAAATATTTTCAGGGCTCCGCTCGTGCACGGGCTCGAAGATCTGCGCCAGACCCTTTTAATTTGCTGGCTCGCCCACCTCTAGTGGAAACTTGGAGATTACACTGACGGGGCACGGGCCACTCTATCCTTACTCTGCCTGTAATAACCCCGAAACGATTGAGGGGGAGTCAGTCAGTGTTTCTCAGCAGGGGCGGCCTTAGGCATGTGCAAGCTGTGCACCTGCACATGGCCACCAAACCCAGAGGCCTCCACGCCAATATATATCCTTAATATAATAATCTTCTGAGGATGGATACATATTTGTGTGGCGGCCCCTGGCAGGGATTTGGCGGCCTCCGGATCTGTTCCACTTCCAAACACCCTGACCCAGCCCCCCCTCTTCACTGGCCTCCGCGCCTGCGTTCCTCTGGTTCCTGAGCTCCAGGGGCCTCCGCCCCCCCTGGACCCCCTCTTCCGGGGCCCCCTACCTACATTCCCTGCCCAGGGCCGCCATGAGCCTCGAGCCGCCCCTGTTCTCAGTACTTGCAGGCCAGGGCGTGGAACAGTGAGGCAAAAACACGGGTTGAACCGTCACACATTTGCTCTGCTAGCCTTGCAGCAAATCTTCATGTCTGTTCTTGTATTTATTGTTGGAGAAAGGGTGGGGATGGGGAATCAGACTTTTGGCAATGTAAATGGCATTGTTCAGCACTGATCTGTTGTGTATAGGGAAATGGCAGACAACTGACACTTTAACATGTGTGAACAAGGCAGCTTTAGTGAAACATATGAGCATCACAAAATAACCTAGGCATACCGCCTTACAAAATGAAAACCTCGCTATACAAGTTTGACAACTACCATTCCTACCCCCCACCCCTAAGTTCCCGCCCTCCCACATAACATAACCCAGCAATTATCTACTTTGTGACATACTGCACTCCTGCAATTGAAACATTTTAACTTTCCCTACCGTTTAACAGCGTATCTATTAACATCTACTAAACTTAACTTCCTATAATGTAACCTTTAACTTCCTACCTCGTCTGGTGTGACCTTTTTCACACCCTTCCTTTCAGCCTGGTTTGCCAATGGCAACAACAATAACAGTATCTAAACTCCTGCAAACTTGTGGGCCAACCTCCACCAGAAAAAGGCACTAGCTTGACTTTTTCTGCCCCCCCCACTGCCCCATGCCTGACATCTGACCAGCTCACTTCCGTATTCTCAATGTCCGTGCTGAAAATTCCTTCACTTCCAACAAATATAACTCCATCCCGTACCTGGAAAGATGCACCCCCATCGCCCCAAAAGAAATCTCTCATCTTGTACCTAAAATCAGAATGCTCTATCCGGCCGAGCCCACCGTCCCTGCAAAACCTTCACATATCTCTATTAATTGTTCTCCTTGCCTTGTCGATTGCTGCCAGCTTGCTAGCACCGCTCCAATTCCTCCAGGGTATGAATTCCATCCACCCTACCAAACACCCTGACCATTGCGCTTTGACCTCCTTCAGATCCTTCTTCATTGCCCTCAATAACGACAAGCTCTTTTCAACTACCATATCCTTCTCGTCTAGGTGTACTAACAACACATTAGGTGCATTCAAGCCTTGAATGAACATGTTCAGGGTAGGAAGCAGCTCTCTCCAGTGCATACCCCGTTTACTCTGCCAAACTGAGAGAGCGCCCAGGTCGAACCATCGATTTCATCCATGATGACTCTTGCCGGCTTCCTGGTCTGCCCATTTCACAAACGACTGCCCCACAATCCATACCGCCAAGTCGGCAGCCTTTGGGCCCGAAACCAAACCTAGAATGGAAAACAACAGTAAGAGAAAAATACAGCAGATGTTCACTCAGCCCTCTCCTGCACCCAATGTGATATAACGCTTTAAACATTGGAGGACCATCTACCTGGGCCCACTATTCTTTCTCTGGACCAGCTCATGTTGCCCGCCTTTGTAGCTGCCCCAGTGTGAAATAAGTGCGTACCGTTGTCTTTCGCAACCAACCCCAACTTAAGGATCCCTTTTCTCATTATTGCCAATAACTGGAATGCAGTCACAGGCTCCCCTTGTCCATGCCTGAAAACTTCCCCTGTGGGAGGGGGGGGGGGTTACTCGTCACTCCTATTGTTTCCTCCCCTAGGCTGATGGCCAGAAATCCCCACCCGGGTACACAAGCAGAAGTTCCGTTGTCCTCGTCGACCTCTAATCGGTTGTAAACAGCGCAGCCATATCCCTACCCCTGTCTCTTGGAACCCTACTTCCTCCCATAGGAATCCCCTGTTACCCATGCCCCCAAACAATTCTGACACTAGGAATTCTCCAGAAAACATCCATGTCATCAAAGTAGAAAACAGGGTAGTCTCCTGTTCCAAACTGTACATTTCTGGCAGAACACCAATCACCTTAGTAAAGACCTGCCAGGTAAGTGCTTTCACTTTGTTCCTGAATGACCCTATTTCCTGTCCCAACCTTGAAGCCTCCTCTTACCCAGTTCCTCTGCCAATAGAGCATCCCCAAAACATTGTTCCCATTAAGGCAATGCAGGGCAATTTCCTCGCAATCGTAGCCCGAGAAAGCCCTCTCTTTGTCAGCCACAGAATAAACTGTACCACATACTCCACTCCTTCACATTCACCTGACTTCTGAGAGGCCCCTGTGCTGAAAAATTCCTCCCATGCCTGTTGATAAACTTTCTGAGTGGATGCAGGCAGAGACCCTACCACCAACTGGAACAGCCTCTGTCGTCTACTGTCCAAAGCTCTGCAGGAATGTGCGTCTTGTCCCTGTCTGCCTCCCTGGCAAGCCCATGGAACTTCTCCCACTGTGAACAAGACAAAGCATCCGCAGTGTCATTGTCCACTCCGGTTACATGTTTTGCCCTTAACAAAATATCATGTTTTAAGCACTCAAGCCCAAAAACCTGCAACAACTTTAGCACCTGCATGTCTCTAGCCGGCTGTCATTTAACCACCTGCACCACTGCCATGTTGTCGATGCGAAACAGAACTTTTTTGTGTGCCAACAAATCCTCCCACAGGGTGACTGCCACCGCCAGTTGTAACAGTTAAAGATAAGCAATTCTGTGCCCACCATGTTCCCACCCTTTCAGGCCAGTTCTCCGCACATGAATGGCCTTGCCAGTACAAGCCGAAGCCTATACCCCCTGCAGTGTCTGAATAGATGTGGACATCACACTCAAATTCTTGTGACATACACAGTGGAATACAGTTGAATGAATTAAAAAAGAAGAGCCACAAGTGCAGATCTTCCCTCACCTCTGCTGGCAGCCGTACATGATGATGTGGAAGTGACAGACCTGACAGAGCCAATCCTAGCCTCCTACATGAGCCTGTACCACCCTATATGCAAAATTGAGAGGCCCAAATGTACCTGCACCTCCCTAACCTTGACCCTATTTTTGTCCAGCATCATGTCCAAGAATTGTATCTTCAACTTTTTTTTCCAGGGGCAACCATACCGCCATGACCCCAGAATCCAGTTCTGTCCCTAAAAAGGAAAGGATTGTCTGTGGACCAACTGTTTTTTCAGGGGCTGAAGACAACTCAATGTCATCCATGAGCTCTTGAATACTTTTTTTTTTTTTTTTTTTTTTTTGTTTTTGTTTTTGAAAACCTTTATTGGTCATAAACACATGAAATACAGCTCAGAGCCTACAACCCACATTCCTGGGCCGGCTTTCACAGTGCCTCGAAAGAGGATGGACTTGTAGTCCTAATAAAGTTATGGGATGTACACAGCAAGCCGCCTACAACCCATCCGGGCCGGCCGCGTTAGTATGAAACATGGGTCATAGAGGAAATCGCAGGAAATCATCTTGGTTACACTGTGAGTCCTGAGCAGCAAAGCAATGAGGTTACTTTTTACATTTATAACAACTTAACAACATAACATTTCCATTTCCTGCCCCCAGCGACTCTTCCATACCGGGGCAGTGGAATGACGGAGCTTAGTCGCGCGGGGGGCGCAGGGTCGAGGTCACTATCCAGCATCGGACGCCAGTCAATGCTGGCCGTGTCTTTACTACTGCTATAATGTTGACTCAACCCCGGAGAAGGTAGTTTGCTCGCTTGCCATGTAGAGAGTGCGATATTGTGTCTTGCTATCGATGTGTTGCAGTGGATGATCGTCTGAATGAGAATATCAGTTCCGAACCAAGTCCGAATAATACAAGAGGTGAGAGGGGGAGGGGGGGACGTTCGTCACCCCGCAATCCCGTCACACCTCGATCCGTATGTTATGTACCAGGGGGGGTGTAACAGTATGTGCTGCGCGTGTTCACTTACGCAGGCCCTAAAGTAAGCCATGTCCAGCAGGGGGTAGCATATGTTGGGGGCGCGTGTTGGGGTAATGCCATTGAAAGTGTGTGAATGGGCACAGCCCCCGTGTGTGAACAGAGCGGTTATCGCTGCAGTCCACCCCTCAATTATCCCCCTCCACAGAATGCTCATCATTGTGTAAGTGAAGTAGGTACGAAGTAAGAGGGCCCCATAGATCTTTGGGTCGTGATTTAGGTGGTAAGAGGTCAGCATAGTTGTGTAATTGTTCTTGCCAGGTAGCCATGCAACTCAACCAGTCCTTAAATTTAGGTGCCCGCCCTCTGCCCCATCTGCATGCCACCTGACGTTTGGCCAGAAGGAGGCTCAGTGCAAAAAATGTTCGGTTAGTCTTAACAGCAGGGTGAGCTAGTCCGAGCAGCGCTATCCTAGGACAAGGGTCTATGGATAGTCCGAGCATTTCCGAGAGAGCTTCAAACACTTCCACCCAGTACGTGGCGACTGCTTGGCATCCCCATGCTAGGTGTATAAAATCTGCCCCCGGGATGCCACATCGGAGACATCTATCGTTGTCTTTGAGGCCCAGACGGTGCAGTTTTGCCGGCGTGAAATAGAGCCGGTGCAAGAATTTATAATGGATCAGTCGGAGACGTGTGTTTCCGGTTACAGCATGTGTGTGAGAGCAGCTCGTCTCCCACTGCTCGTCTGATATGGGTTCGGGTAGGTCAGCGTCCCAGTCCTGACGGGCTTTAAAGGAGGGGGGCGATGGAGCCACCTGGACGTGTTTGTACAACATGGAGACTACATGCTTCGGGACCGTGGCCTGGAGCAGGGAGTGCAGAGGCGCCATGATTTCTGGTTCGTCCGGAAAATTGGGCGTGACGGATTTTATGTTTTGTCGGAGGCGGACATAGAGGAAAGTATCCATCATCGTGGGGGTGTTGTCCCCAAAAATCTGCACAGCAGTGCGGAAGGCGCCCTGCAGGTAAAGATCTCCCCATGTGTTTATAGCGTATTTGGCAAGGAATTTACGTCCCAATTCTTCTCGGGCGATACTCACCCTGGGGTCATTAGCCACCGCCATTAGAGGCGAGTAGGCGAATAGTACTCCCATATGCCCTGCAATGTGCTTCCAGGCTCTGACAGTACAGTCCACCGTAGACGGGTCTCTGTCGGTCATACTGACCGTAGTGTAGAGATACCCAGAGGGTTTTTCTGGTCTCATATAACCATCCTCAACCGCCAGGTGGGCCATAAATGGAGGGGGATGGAACCAGTACGCCGCAAAATGGCCCTGGGCACAATCGTAATATTTTCGGAAGTCCGGGACTTCAAACCCTCCCTGGTGGTAAGGTAACATCAGGGTTTTTAAACTAAGTCTAGTTTGCTTGCATCCCCAGATCAGTCGCGAGAGCTGGGAGTTGAGGGCTCTAAAAAAGCAAGACCCCGGGCTATAGGGAATATTCGTAAAAAGATACAATAGTTTGGGGAGGACCACCATCTTAATAAGTGATATGCGGCCCGCCATGGATAGAGGAAGATGTATCCACCGTGTAACGCTGTCTGTCAATTTGTCCAGGACCGTCCCATAGTTAGCTCGGATAAGGTCCTCTCTATTCCTGGTGATTGTGATGCCTAGATACTTTATTTCATCGGATTCCCACACCAGGGGGTAGTCAAGTGGAAACTCCGAGGTCTTGTCTGTCAAGGGGAACATAGCAGATTTCGCCCAGTTGATCTGTATCCCCGCTATAGCCCCAAATTTAGTAATCTCGCGCAATAAGGGATTTAGATTATCTCGTGGATTGTCCACGTATAGGGTCATGTCATCAGCGTATAGTGCAATCAGGAGTTGCCGTTCCGGGTAGACTAGTGCACGATGTTTGTGGTGTTGTCGAAGCTTCGCGGCTAGGGGTTCGATGGCGATAGCGAAGAGTATCGGGGACAGAGGGCAACCCTGTCGGGTACCCCGATAGATTTCAAACGGAGCGGAGCGCGCCCCATTGAGTAGCACCGTAGCTTGGGGTTTATAGTATAACAGCCGAATCCAGTCAAGAAAATTAAAGGGGACTCCCATCCTCTCGAGCAGTGTAAGAAGGTAGTCCCACTCCAGGGAATCGAACGCCTTTGTAGCGTCAAGGAAAATGGCAGCAGCCTCGCACCTGGGGTTAATATCTTGCAGTACTGCTTGTAAGGTATGCAAATTATGGGACGTGGCACGGTTCGGAACGAACCCCGCCTGATCTGGAAGGACGAGTCTTTCCATAAGGAGGTTAAGACGTGTAGCGAGAACTTTAGCTAAGATCTTGCTGTCCGTATTCAATAGCGGGAGGGGCCTGAAGGAGTCGCAATGTTCGGGTGGTTTACCTGGTTTCAGCAGCGACGTTATTAAGGCTTCCCGCATCGTGAGGGGGAGTGAGCCTTCTTCCAATGCCGCATAAAAGACCTGTTTCAGTATGGGTGCTAGTACATGTAGAAAGGATTTATAAAAATCTATCGGAAGGCCGTCCGACCCCGGTGCTTTCCCTGACTTCATGGACATGATGGCATCCTTGATCTCATCAAGTTCGAGCTCATGATGAAGGAATTTTTGCTGGGACGGTCCCAGCCAGGCAATAGCAGTGTCCTCCAGATATTCCTGCAAATTGAGCGTGTCGTTCCTATGTGAGGTGTAAAGCGAGGTGTAGTGTTCAGTTAACACTTGGAGCTGTGTCTTGGTATCGTGGTGCGGTGTGCCATGTTTGTCCAGTAAAGTCGGGACATAATTTTGATATCGAGGGGTTCTGACTGCATTGGCAAGCGCCTTGCCAGGTCTGTCTCCCTCACCATATATCCGAGCATTAAAGGGCTTACCCAGAAATTTGCCTTCCCTATCCGCCGCTTCTGAGTATTCGTTCAGTTTGTCCCTGATCTGAGCATGTACTGCGCCGTCCCAATCTCCATTCGCCATTTCTCGCTCCAGCTGACGGAGCTCCAATTCAAGCTTGTGTATGTCTGTTCGCAGCGCCTTGAGAACTCCCCCCCCTTTGGCGATACAGCTCCCCCTCATTGTCACTTTAAAGGCCTCCCAAACTGTAGTGAGACTAGAAACTGAATTAATATTTCGTTCAAAGAACTCTGTGATTTCCTGCTCCAATTCAGCAGTGAAGGCAGTGTCAGTCAGGTGTGCGGGATTTAGGCGCCAGTTCAGGAAAGGGGGAGTTGTAAGGGGAATGGTGAGGGAGAGAAGAACCGGGGAGTGGTCCGAGTATGTACGCGCCAGGTGACTTGCTTTGGTTAACCATGGGGATAGACCTGCTGAGACAAATATATAGTCAAGGCGGGCCCATGTGGAGTGGAATGCAGAGCAATGAGTACCCTGTTTGGCGGTGGGATGCATATGTCGCCACGCATCCACCAGGCGGTGCTCCTTCAGTATTCCCATTAGTGATCTCTGAGTATTAGTATAATGAGAGGCATGTGGGTGCGATCTATCCTGTGCGGGTATGAGGGCCGTGTTGAAATCTCCCCCCAGCACCACGTGATCTATCCCCAAAGCCTGTATTTTCCCCCATAGGGTGAGAAGAGCATCAGGGTCATCCGTGTTAGGACCATAATAACATGCAAACAGTATTGTGTGTGAGTGTAATTTCCCCCATAGCATACAGTAGCGCCCCTCAGCATCTATCTCAGTTCCAGCTGGAGTGAAATGTATTCCCCGTTTCACCAGTATTACCACGCCTCTAGCGTAATTAGAATAGGAGGAGAACACCCTGCTCACAGCCCATTTAGAAGCGAATGGAGGGGAACCGCTAGGCATCAGATGAGTTTCTTGCAGCATAGCTACAGATATCCCGTGTCTGTCAAGATATCCCAGTATTTGTCTTTTTTTCTTTGGGTTGTTCAGCCCCCGTATATTCCAGGAGGCTACTCGGAACTGCGAAGCGGGCAGTGGTTCAGCTACGTCTCCCATATTTCTAACGGAAAAAGTGAGCGCCAATCATCCACAACATCCATGCACAAATAACAAATGGCAGCAAATATAGGAATCGAAACCCAACTACCCTCTCGGTATGCCCAACTGCTAACGTGGACAACAAACATTTCTGTCCCGCAGGTAACATGTCGGAACATTCCCCCACCCACTCCGGCAACCCCAACTCGCCGGGCATCCTGAACCCACCCAATCCCCATTATCCCTCCCACTCCCCAACTTAAAAACCCTAGAAATGTCACGTATCCCTCCATTCTACCACAAGAAGGGGGGGTTTGGGGCTCGCCCATTGGGGTACCGCACTAGGGGCACCAAACCTGCCATCCACCTCCCTACTCGCACCCACTTGGAACCAGGCAAAGACCCGGTCTCTCGGCGTGGGACGGAGGTGGGCGATCGAGCCTGCCAAATATGTGTACCAAGTCAAGCAACATTATCGATTTGTATCTCACCGTGGTGTAGGCTTCAAGTCCGTCACCACTTCTTGTCCATAGAGCGGTCACTGTGAATATGGATTATTCCTGCTGGTTCATAGGCGAAGTGGATCTGGAGTGATGGGAGTCAGCGCCTCCTCTGGTTTCGTCCGCCCTGTGGTGCTTAAGAAAGTCCTCCACCTGTTGAGGATTTTGAAAGAAGTGTTGTTTGCCCCCGTAGGAAATCTTCAATTTAGCCGGGTACAACATGGCGTATGTCATCTCTCGATCCTGGAGCTTTTTCTTTACACCTATGAATTTCCTCCTGGCTTCCTGTACTGCCTGGGTGAAGTCCGGGAAAAATGAGAGTGTAGTGTTACAGTAACTCACCGTGCCAATCTCTCTCGCTCGTCGGAGCACTGCGTCCCGGTCTCTATAATTGAGAAATCTCGCTATGATGGGCCGAGGTTGGGCACCTGGCGGTGGGCGTGCGGCCAAGGATCTGTGGGCTCGCTCCACTATTAAGTGCGAGGAGAACGATTCTTTACCAAAGAGTTCGACGACCAGATTTTCAATGAACACCTCCATTTTTCCAGTGTTGGTGGACTCTGCAAGGCCCAGGACGCGGATGTTGTTGCGCCTGGACCTGGCTTCTAAATCCTCGTTTTTCTCCGCGATGATTTTTAAGAGCCTGTCCATTTGGGTCACCTGCCTGGCGTTCGTAGTGGCACCATCTTCCAGATCTGATATTCTATCTTCCGCTTCTTTGATTCTGGTGTCGTGCTGTTCCAGTTTGGTAACCACACTGTCCATGCGAGTATTGATCGTGTCAACCTTGGCGTCAATGCTTGTCAGACTCTGCTGCATGGTCAGCAGCAAGGCTTTCCAATCGTCCCCCGGTGGTCCACGGGCAGGAGGGCTACCGTCGGGTTCGTGCATGGTTCTGGAGGCCCGTTTAGATTCAAACGGTATTTTGGTCTGCTTGGCGTCGTTGCGGCCCATGTCGTGTCTAGGTGCACGCGCAGCCGGCGTGGTAGGAGCAGCCAGTGTGTGGTGACGCGAAGTAGCGTCTATGTGACAAGGCGGAGTGGCAGGGCTAGAATGAACACTTGTGGAAGTGGCACTATGGGCGCAGTGCAGCTCAGAGGTGACGTCTGTTTGAATTCTACGGCTCACGAGCCCAAAGTAGTGAGGCAGGGCTAGTGAACAATGTCTCCCCGGCCCCCGGTGAAGCAGGAGAAGCAATCAACTTTAGCTAGATCCGCCCATCGACACATCAGCCAGGGTCCCTCTGTGCGGACTACAACAGGAGAGTAACCAGAAGAGCAACCAGGAAAGCAGTACCTGTAAGGGGGGCCAGATCACATCGCAAGTTGCGTCCTGTAGCAGAGCAAGTGGTTTTGGGCAGATATCGTCGGCCCTGTGTCAATGTTCAGCGTAGCCGGAGGGCAAGGTCACGTAGGCATGCGAAGGAGCAGTGAGGCGGCCTCCGCGCCCCGCCAGTGTGCGCTGGGAACGATGTGCTCTCTGGGCCGGTGTGTTGACAACCCCCCGGCAGTGCACCTCGTGTGTTGAAAGGCGGGAAGGACGCTTCAGGAGAGCAGGCGGGTGCAGAGAGCGCTGTATGAGATGCATGCAGGGTCACACAAGCAGCATGAACGAGCCCACAGCCCTAAGGGAGCCAGCAGGTAGACCACAGTGCTGTGAGGGCGGCGGGAGGGTCAGAAATAGCAAGTGGGACTAGCGTAGCTTCAATGCGCTACAGCGCAGGATATATGGCTGCTCCCTGCAAGAGTTCAGTTGTGCCCCAGCCGTATCAGCGCCTCTGCAGTCCCTAAAGTAGTGTGGGAGGCGGCTCCTGATATTGCGTCCTGTCACTGCTCGCTGAAATCCGCTCCGCCGCTAATGGCCGTGTTCGCGCCTTTTTCCGCCTTTAACGGCCGTCCGCAGTCACTCCCAGGACGCGGCAGTAAGAGGAAGGGCTCACCTTCAATGCAGGGAGGTCTCCATCCAGCAAGAGGCAGGCGTTGAGGAAGCGGCGGTTGAACGTGTGCTCCGCAGTTGATTTGTCCGCAGCCCCGATCAGGCCGCAAATCCCCGGAGTTTCCTGGCCAGTCGGTCCCGGAGCGGCGGGTCACTGGCAGACAACTCGAGCCGCCTCCGAGCAAAGCCGCTGATATCTCCGCTTCCAGGCGGGCGATTTCGACGCTGCTGGCACCGTCGAGTGCAGGAAAGCGCTGCGGTCACCACGGTGGGGAGAGAGAACAGGTATCCTCGGTCAGGATGGTCAGCAGGATCGGTCAAAGGCTCGATCTGGCGAGA
Organism: Lissotriton helveticus; assembly: GCF_964261635.1. Lineage (NCBI taxonomy): Eukaryota > Metazoa > Chordata > Amphibia > Caudata > Salamandridae > Lissotriton > Lissotriton helveticus. Next base: position 391,140,703 of record NC_136065.1, read on the forward strand.
GCCTCACTACTGTGCGGCCATCTTGGTTTGGCGCCACCTAGCGCCCCCAGCTCTTGAATACTTACCAGCAAGTGCTGGCGGTCTGCAGAGCCAGGTTTGGTGACAAAGAAAAAATAATCCAGGTAATGGGTCACCCACTCATGCCCAGCCATCGCAAAAATTAACTAAACTGTTCGAACAGAGCACACACAGGAAAGGGCGCAACCTATTAAGAGAGCTTTATCCACAGACCTTTGCCTTCCCAATTGTATACCCAGCAGCTGAAAATGAACTGGGTGTATGGGCAACAAGGGACATGCCGTCTTTATATCACACTTTGTCATCTCCGCGCCTACCCCTGCCTGGTCCACCAGTGTCATTGCTACATCAACTGCGGAATATGACACGGATGCCACCTCGTCAACTATAAAGTCATTTTCTGGCCAAGACATATGTTGAATCAGAATGACCCTGCTCCTTCTTGGGAACCAACCCTATCGGTGACACAATTGGGTTCTCCATTGGCCTTTCATCAAAATAACGCGCCATCCTACCCTTGTGCCCTTCTTTCTGTAAATTCTCCCACGCCACCTGTGGGTGATCCTATACTGATTTGAGATTGTCTGCTCATCACCGTAATCTAGAGCCCCGTGCCCCAATGTAAACCCCACTGAAACCCCTTCTGCAAGATCGCTGAACTATCCAACTTAACCGACATACAAGCTTTTACCTCCAGTTTCCTGTGCCCTCTTTCCTCCTCAGTAGTTCCCTGGTGCTGATAGCGGTGCACCGGCGCTGCCCTAATTCTGCTGCCACTGGCCTGCATATTCCCCTACATGTCCCCCCTGGTGGCCCCCTTCATTGCAATAACAGTGCACAAGTGCGTGCCTTCCCGAGCACTTGGAACACTTGTGTCTAAACTGGCAATGCTCCCTCGAGCACAGTCCCTTATTAAAATCCCAACAGACCTGATTGTTCCCCCCTGGCTCTTTGTTGTAGAACCCACCTCTCCCTGGGTTTAGGCGAGCCTGGAAGGGTGGATATACTATAGTCAAACCGCTGGCAGTGAATATCGGCCTACCGAATTTCGCCTGACCCATCAGGTGGTGCCATAGTTGCTGCTATTTCTCCCCACTTGGACTCTCCGTCAAGGGCCATGAATGCTTGGAATTCATCTTCATACTGCGCCCACGCATTACCCCGAAATGTAATTTTCTCTTTTCATATGATGTCCATGTATTTAAACAGAGCCACACAACAGTCAGGGTATTTCTCACAGTAAACACTGGTGTAAATTAGAAAAGCCGCCATCTCATTCTCTATTGTCATAGGCACTCTAGGTCGTTTTGTCAAGTCCTTGCACCCTTCCTTGGCACACAACTGCTGTGTAGCAGCTTAAACATTTTGACATACTCCCATTTCCAGGTCTTTTCCTTGGTGGCCAACATAAGGTGCGCCTCCAAAGGCTTAGTCACCCACATATAGGGGAGTTTCTTAATTTCCAACTCCTTGCTCTCTTTCCCTCTGCTCCTGCTGCATTCCCTTTCTTCCCATCAATTCCCCCATCCTCTGTTCCCATGTCCTCGCCCTTGTCACCTGTCTGCTCCCGCTCTGTTGTATACACTCCGGTAGTGAAAATAAGGCCTGCTGCTTCGTACTGCCGCTGTAGTTCAAGTGTCTTTGGAGTCACACTCACTGACTGCAGACAGCTGCTCAGACAGTGTCGCTGTGATGTGGAGACAGGAGTCCGTTTTCGGTTCGGAGAAAGGAGGCTGGTAGGGTGGCAGAGATGTCGTCTTCTCTGCACGCTGTACTGTGCAGTACTGCATTGCATCTGCTGTAGATTGAAGTCACAGCTAGAGCTCATGGCTTGGCAAAGCTGCATGAGAGCTGTCCATGTGCCTTTTAAAGACACTCAGTGCCTGTTCTCACCGTGAACGGAGAACCCCGCCCCATACACACAACAGGGTTGAGGAAGTTAGGGATAGTCGTGTCCTATAAATTAACTCTGATGGGCGGCAGCAGCAATGCCTGAGGGCCAGAGCAGGCAAGAATATGACATTAAAAAGCATCATGCCGATGCAGCCTGTGCGGACCGGACCCTGGCTTGACCGTGACACTGAGGGGCATATTTACAGGCCCCTATCGCCACCACAGTGTCACTTTTAGTGATGTTATGGTGGCAATAGGTGTTTCGCCTTATTCACAAGGCAGCGTTGAACCTCTTAACATGGCTTAGCGCTGCCTTGTAAATAAGGCACCCTTTCATGCTGTACTTAGCGTGAAAATTAAGGGCAATGGGCGTTTCATCGCAACACCCATTTATTTTGACTCTGCCCCCTATTTACAAGGGTGGCATAAATAGGAGGCAGCACCACAATAAAGACCAGAAAAAACCTGGCCTTAAACAGGCGAAACACGGAGAAATGCTTTATTACTCCTAATTTTTGCGGTTTCCATGTGTGCTGTGTTGTGCAGCGCACATAAAAACAGCAAATTACCATTGAATGTTTATGTGCAGGAAGGTGACCCTTCTTGCACATAAACAATAAAAAAAAAAATTGTTATGCAACTTCTATGTGTGTTGCATTAAGTGGCACACATAAAAGTTACAAAACGCCATTTAAAGATTGTTTATGTGCAAGAAGGTCTCCCCTCAAAGCAGACACCCTGGCACCTGTGTTGGCGCTAGGCTGCTAAGTATAGCGATAGCGCAGTGGGAAACGCAGGGCTGCGCCATATTGTTGTAAATTTGGTGCAGCCCTGCTTTTCTGAAGTGGCGGAGCACGGCGTTAAGCCAAGGAGGCTAATATCGTGCTCCGTCACTTCGTTGTAAATATGCCCCTCAGTCTCTGCCCATGTTGTCTCTCAGAGGCACCAGCAGCTCCACTCTGGCGGTGGGCACTGAAGATGGAAAAACAGATCATGCCCATTCATCTGTATGTAAATGTCCGCCACTGCCAAAAGGTCAGGGTCACTGACACTGTAATAGACGTGCGGCACATGCTTGCCAAAGGCAAGGCACCCCGCCCCGTATTCACCTGAAGGCTTGCCACTACTGACTGTGGATAGCAGGGTGTCACTACAGGCCACGTGGCATCATGGCACCCATCTCTGCAGCAGGGTCTCAGATGTTTGCTAATCAATACAGTCAACTGCGCCCAACAGTTGCACTGCACCCGAGGGGAGAGCAGTTGCAGGCTGTTTAAATAAATGAATGTTCAATGTCAGTCAAGTTATTAAAATTCTACTGACACACAGAGACCTGACTGAGGCCGGTACCAGTCTCACACCACAGTGTGCACAGCACTTGCCACCCTCCTGTTAAGGCAGTTGACGTTCACAGTTAATCCCAGATTCTCAGACACAGCATGTAGGTGGTGTCAATGCACTGAAAATGCGTGACTAATGCATTTTAGGGAGGTGACGCACACCTTCACACTAAAATGCATTAGTCTAACGCATGATGCGCGGTACTTGGGAGGGCTGCAACAGGAAAATCTAACATGGCTACCTATGGATGGGCTGCCACCATGTACACCTATCACAAAATGGTGGGTGGCAGACCAAAATGACCCCTTATATATTCTTGGGCTACATCATATAACGGATACAGCCCAAAACAGTGTACAGTCTTAAAGACTGCACCGCTTCCCCCAATAGCCCCAGGGGACAGACCTCCATCCAGTCGGCTGTCCCCCAAAACCCTATTATCTTCTGGTGTTAATCATGAGCAGAACAGGGTGTTTCAAAGAGCAAACAACAAATCACCGGTTTACAGCACACTCGACTTTTCACAATTTCAGACAACCCAAGACTGCCGTGCTCAAGGAAGGCTTTCTATTTTGCATCAACCACCGCAACTTCAATTAAAGCTTAACAACTTCCCTGCATCTTAGCAAAAATCTCTCTCAAATCCAACTTCTAGAAAAAGTCGAGATCTTGCGAAACGGATAACATCTGAGCAAAAATAACGCTCGAATGTATCTACCATATCAAAGAAAAGGATATTCGGTTCTTTAACTACTAATAAAACTTTGTGTACTGAAATATATGCACATTTATATTTATGTATATGGACTAGTGCGCTGTACAAAACAATGTGTCTCTAGGCGCTCTACTGAAGTATAATAAATATGATGATACATTGTTTTGGAACGGGCAGCCACGACTGTTAAAACAACTTTACTCAGGTTGCATTTCAATGAAAAAAAAAAAACCCCAAAAATCATGTTGTCCGTGTGAGGGGTTTCCTCTATAAGTGTAGAAGGCATGTGGTCTATTGGCACAAGGTGGGGTGTCCATATAAAGTGTGTTGTAAGTATGAATGGCTGGAGGTCTGGGGGGGCTGTCTGCAACCAGGCACTATACTCTTTTATCAGCATTTGTAAGGTGCATTTCTGCCACTTGTATGGTCATGATACTCTTGCGGCATCTGGACGCCCTTGTCACGTGGTTCTGTGGTCTCTCGTTGACCACAGTTACAGTGTTCTGAAGTCAGTGTATCTTGCCACTTAGGTGAAGATTGGGCTGTGCACATGGGTGCATGTGCAGAAGGACTATGCCAATCCTTGTCTGAGCAAAGAAAATGTCTATATTTCTTCACTGTCTATTTTCGTCTCTCAAAGGAATGTATCCTCTACTGCAGGTGGTAGGAGAAAACTCAGGTTTCCCCCAGTTGAGAGGGGCTAGACATTGGCATTTATCTACACCAATCGCCAAGGACAGTGTTGTTTTTCCTCATCTTCACTTCTCACAATTTTCTCCCCCACAGCGGATGATTGTGAGGGTCGTTGGCATCCACACCATTGCGTTGCCTGATTGAGGGTGGTTGTCTATGATGTAGGTCTCGGTGTCTGACTTGGGTTGTCTTTAGAATCTCATGTTGGTGCTTGATTGAGCTCATTGGAAAGAGCTTGAGAATTGTAATTACAATTTGATAAAACTAGCTGAACCATCTGTTTTCATTCAGTGTCACAATACAAAAGCCGGAAGTATTTGATGGAAAAATAAAGGAGAGTCACGTTTCAGCTTTTGCCCTAGTTGCTGTTGCATTCATACTGCCTTAGCAAATACTAAGAAGAGAAGAAAAGAAAACAAACTAAGTAAACTTCCCACACCTCCCAACAGTGAACATGGGCCTCATAGTCAACTGTAGATCAGGTTAAAATGTTCAGTTTCCTGAAACGCTCTCTGAATCTTTAAGGCTATTCCTGACAGGCTGATGCCCCTGGAAGGACCATAGGTTGGAACAGAGTCACTCACACAAAAGTCTGGCATGGAAACAACATGTTTCATAACTGGAATTTGCTGACTGAGGGGTGGCAAGTTGAGGTGGAGACTCAGGTGTGATTGGCTCGCATTGAAAGCAGCGAGTGGCACGGCAACAGAACAAACACAAAGTTCAAAGTCTGCAGGTTGTGTTTTTTTTAACCTGCGGCTCTCCTACTGGTGCAGCACAGGCTCGCCTTCCTAGCAGCAGCCACGCCTCACCATGGCGTGCAGTTAAACTGCATGTGGTATCTTAGAGCAGTGACCTTGGGGCTACAGATTAGACAAGGCGTCAAGTAATGCAGGTGGCACCTGGGTAGTCTAAAAGCCAGACCCCAATCCTTGTGTAAAATGTTGTTGATCAAAACTTAGAACGTGCGTGCCCTATTTGGGCTAAGGAATGTTACCCAAACTCGTGCTCCACCCAGGTGGATCAGCCCATTGCATAATTGCAAAGAAAAGCAGCTAGACTGGCTTTGCACTCAAAGTCATGAGCTCGCGTGCCACCGGCTCTAAAAGGAATTGACTTCCTGTTCTTCCAGGCCAGAGTTCAATTCAAGATACTATGGGGCATATTTACGAGAAAAGGTTGGCGCGCGAGCTGCTCCAAATTTGACAGCGCCGCGATCCGACATTTTCAAAACACAGGGATGCGCTGTATTCATCAGAATACGGCATTCCCCAGTGTTTTCCGCAAACGCTGGCTCTAAATTTAGCTGCCGAGCGCCAACGCAGGCACCCTTGCACAATAGTGCAAGGATGCCCGCGTTGCAGGGAATGATTGTTTATGTGCAGGAAGGGGGTCCCTTCCTGCACATGAACAATCACCAATGGCGATTTGTTACTTCTATGTGTGCTGCAGAATGCAAAATGCAGCACAAATAGAAGTAGCAAATCGTCATTTTTTAATGGTTGTTAAGTGCAGGAAGGGACACCTTCCTGCAATGCATAAATATTTATTAATGGCATTTTGCTCTTTCTATGTGTGCTACAGAATGTGGCACACAAAGAAAAAGAAAAAACAAAGAGAAATAAAAGTTCCTTGTTTCACCATTCTAACTCCTGCTCTTGCGTGGCGTTAGTTTTTGGTGTTGTCTCAGATTTACACCTCCTTGTAATTCTGGGGCAGCATCAATTGTAATTTGTGTTGCGGTGGAAGCCCCCAGCAACACCCATTGCACGCCCTTTCATGCTAAGTGATGCGTGTAAAGGGGCCTTATATACAAGGCAGCGTTAAGATACAAAAAGGGGCTTAACACCGCTTTGTAAATATGGAGAAGGGCGTATTGCCACCAGAATGTCGATAAAAATGACGTTCTGGTGGTGATATGCCCTTGTAAATGTGCCCCTTAGGGTCTCAGTAAGAGTAGGTAATTGTTTTCGGCCCCTTGCATTAACCACGGTTAGTGCAGGCGTCGGAATTACAAGTTTGGTTGTATTTAACACAACTGATAATTAGCGAATGCTGTAAATAGCTGAACCTTTGTTAAGTTTATGCAGGTCAAACCTGCTGAAAGTTCTCAGGAGAAAATTATATGATATGTATCATATCCTGTCGATTTTGTTGGGTTGAAATCCAAATCTGTATGCTATTCCCCAAAAACTCGTAATAGGCTCAATTCGCACATGATAAATAGCATACCCTGGGTTATAAATATTTATTAGGTGTGGTAAACAGCATCACTATTTTTAGTTAGGCCCTACATTTCATGCTTATTGGTGGTAAGGCCATATATACCCACAATCAGTGATATCTGAATATGTCCTTGCTCCAATGCTTGTTTATTTACTTTTTAAAACAAGCATTGGCAGAACCGATAATTCTGGCCATGTCAAGCTAGACCTTGCTTGGCAGTTCGGGATGGACTGTTCCCAGGCACAGGGTCAGGGCTGATTCGCATATAGCTGGGTCTGAACTGAGGTGGCGGAGTGAGCTAAAGAATGATGATGGATTCAACCCAGATCTTTGACTTGGGGTGAGTGTTTGAAAAGTTTCAGCGCCCGTCCATCATCTCCTTGTGTTTGCTTTGTTCACCCTAAATTGGCAGGGTATGCCCAGACGTAGGTCCCTTGCTCTCTTTGCCACTAGATTCAAGCTAGCCTGGCTGATGAAGGGTGTTACCCACAAACCGGTCCCAGGATGCTTGTTTCCGGTTCAGGGAAGACCTGGCTTGGCAGTTCAGGATGGACTGTTCCCATGAGGCACAGGGTCATGACTGATTTGCATACAGCTGGGTCTGAACTGAGGTGGTGGAGTGAGCTAAAGAATGATGATGGATTCAACCCAGATCTGTGACTAGGGGTTAATGTCTGAAATGTTTCAGCGTCACGTCCATTATCTCCTTGTGTTTGCTTTGATAGAAAGTGTTTTATTTACACAGCAAATTTCCATACATAAAGCTTCCTGCCTTAGTTTTCGTAGTTGCTTGTGTTAGAGAGTTGTAGGTTTTGGTTTTAGCAGACAGTTGAGTTGCATGCCTTGCTTATAGAGGGGCCCAAGTTTTTCTTATTATAGACATTTTAGAACATTGTGTAGAAAAAGCGAACTGAACCCTTCATGGGAGTTCACCTCCCCTGGAGTCAATACTAAAGAAAGGCCAAGATCCAGTCACAGAGAACAGCGTTGACCCCCACCATGGAATTTGTGTTATCTCTTGAAGTCAACAAGTGAGAGGGGAGAGGATGTAGCCTTAGGGCTAGAGCGGTCGACCTCGGACCTGGGGAAATGGATTTGAGTCTCGGCAACCACGCTCAACATCCTGTGAATCTGGGAAAATCACTTAATCTCCCTGTGCCTAACAAAAAAAATTAACGTGTTCATCTGTAACGAAACTGGTTGTAACGAAACCTTGTTTCTAGTTTGCGCTATATAAAACCCTTAAAAAAAGCAAGTACACACCAAATCAAGGAAAAAACAAGTACTTTTCATTAGGTTGTGATATCGGTGGTACTTCTATTTGTATAACGGTTAGCTATGGTAAATCGACGTGTCTGAATGAATGTCCTCAGGGAAGGGGTGATGGTGCCAGAAATCCTTGATCAGGTAGTGAGAGTTCTGTCATTAATATCTGCTTTATTTTAAACAGCATAGACAATAACTTCAGTAATATGAAGATTTGTGTCAAAATAATCCAATCACTGATTTCAATGAAAGAATAATGAAAATGCTTATTTTACATATAAGATGCAATGCAGCGAACTCTATTTTTGGTGACATTAAATGAGAACATTTTTATTCTCAGTAGTTTTTTCAATACTAAATCAGTCAGTCTCCCAGCCAATGATTTCCTTATTGGGAAGTAAGCTGCAGGGGGTTTTGTTCCGCATTACAGCATTACATTCTGCTTTGAGTCTTGATATCATAGCTACCTCACACCAGAGCTATATTAAATTCAATGCAGTTTTTAGTACCTGGATTTAAAAAGAGTTGGCCGTTTGTGTTTACCAGAACCCAGTCCTGAAGCTGGCCTCATGACCTTTTTGACTTAAGAGGCTGAAACGTCAACAAATTATTCACTTTTGCTTTATACATCATACCACAACTCATCTATCAGAAAGAATACAAGGGTTACTGTTTGGACTATTATACGGCTGAGTGGATTTCTCACTGACTGAGACCATGAACATATGAACTTTTACAAACATTTCTGTGGCTTTATGTCAGTGTGTGCTTTCTCAATGACCCTATCATATGACTGCCCAAGTCAACGCTTTTACAGGTTCCTGCTTCCACACCTTGAAGATGCTGAGGAAACTCTTCAAATGGCTCCCGACCATAAAACCATCACCCTTGCCCTCATCACAAGCAAGCTAGACTCCCAGGAACACCCTCTTCGTTGGGATCATCAAACAACTCACCAGACAACTGCAAACCGTTCAGAACTCTGCAGCCATGATCACACTCAACCTCTCATGTGCACACATATCACAACGGAGGTCAGGGAGCTGCCCTGGCAAAAGCAAGCACAATTCAAACTCCTCACTCACACATTGAAAGCACTACACAACATTTGCCCAGCCTACCTCAATGGATACATCTCCTTTCACAAACCTTTCAGACACCGCCTCTCGGTCAGCCTCCTACTTGCACACATCTCACGTAAATGCAGAACCAAATCCTGCGGTCGGGCCTTCTCCTAAATTGCTTCGAAAGCATAGATCGACGTGCTTGCACACATCCGAGCCTCTTCCTCAATTCTTTTTCAGGAAGAAGCTAAAGACCTGGCTTTCCAAATAGTATGCCCCAAACCAACCCATGCCGGGCTAGACTCAGGGCTTCTCAGAGCCTGGGTCCCTCTGAGGTGATTGTGCACTTCACAAATACACAGAACATAACATAATTTAAGACATGACTTATGTAGTCAGAATTTACTCAGAATTTACACTTTCTCCTTCAATGTGACCTCAACTAGACCTCACCTAAATACATCTTATATGTAATAATATCCTTTTTCATTATTCTTTCCTTGAAATCAAATTTTTTTTTTTTTACACCAGTCAGCATACTGTTGAAGTCATTGGGTAAGTACTCCTTCAGGAGTCTCTTGTGTTCCTTTAGGTTGTTTAATTTAAAACTGCACCCTAGAGTTGAATGCACAAAGGCTTTTGGAGTTCTAGCCAAGCAGATGCTCAAGATGTTGAGCCGGCTCCATGAAGGTGGCTGCATGCATTAATTGGATTAGGGTGTTCTGGTCAGGGACGAGCTCCAAAGGCTAAGCCTTCATCCAAGAAGAGGCTGGGCAGAGAAGCTCTTCACCAACCCTGCAACCGAGATTTAACCTGACTGCTTCTTAGGAATGTATTCTGGACTCCCAATACTTTGACTTGGCCTATGCCCCCTCTGAGTACGCCCCAAGCTCACCTTCATTGGGTGAGCAGCCATCACAACGCGGGGCATTACCACGCGATGCCATTACGATGCTGCTTTTACAACGCAAGTCGTGTCAATGACTTGCGCTGGAGGGCGCTGTTTGAAAAGGAATAGTTTCATTTTCTATTCCAACACCTTCCCTACTGTAACGTGGGCTGAAGTTGGAATAGAAAATTAAACTATTTCACTATCCAGCGCTTACAGCGCAAGTCGTTGTAACGAATTGCGTTGTAAAAACAGCGTCGTAATGGTACGTGGGGTAAAAGCCCGCATTGCAATGTCATACAACCTCTTCATTGTGAGTGTGTTTCTAGCTTCGAGACGCTGACAGTATGTCTTGTATGCCAATACTTTGTTAAATTGTCCATCTCCCCTCCCCACGTTTGAGTCTACCTCGAGCTTGCCATAAGTTCCCAGCCCCTGTGTGAGTGCCCTGAGGCCCCAGTCTGTAAGTGTGCCCAGTACTTTCAGTGGTTGATTATATCCTGAACTACCAACCCTTTAGCGTGTGTACATAGCTCATAGCCCCTGTGAATGTGTCATGGTCCCCAGGAATTATTTACAAAAGCACACATTCTTTCTGGAAAGGTTTGTCTCTGGCGCACAAGTAAAGATGCTTCATATTGGTGTTACCTCACCTTCTCCCCTTCAGTGTGAGAATATTGCCAGCCACTGAGGAGTTTTGTGACCATATACAGAAATGAGGCCAAAGTTTGACTTCCTAGGATATGTTCAATAGATTTGGAAATCAAACCAATTAAACTAACATTCATCCTGTTCGGGGGAGGAGCCAAGCTCGCGTCCGCGATGGCCGCGTTTTAGCTCGGCTCCGTTCGCTTTCCTGCCTGGAACGTCTATCCTGTGTCTTATCCTGCCCCGGGAAGTATTCTTTGGTAGACTATGGAACTAAGACATTTCGCTGGCAGTTACCGTCTGATCCGCCTGTTCCTAGGTGCCGCGGATCCTGAGCTGCGCCCTTGTTCGCTTCGGGGCCTCCGGAGCGGGCGGGCCTGAAATTCCTCGGCGGCGCCCGGGCGGGGCGGAGCGCTGTAGCCGACCCTTGGTGGCGGTGTGGGCTCGGTCGGAGAGGCCGATGTGCAATTAGACCGGTGACGGCTCTCCGGGCCTGACCGGCGATCCTGCGGCCTGGTGTTGAGGCGCTGCCTTCCATGGACGGGGGTTGACCGTGTATGTGGCTCGTCTCCCCTTTGTTCTCCTGTCCGGCCATCTTGAATCCCTCCGCCCGGACTCGGAGAACGGAGCCGGTGGCGTGGGGGAGCCGGCGACCCTCCTTATCCTGGTGGCCCGCCTTCCTGCCCTGGGGGTGCCTCTGCTTGTGGTCGGCTGTATCCTGTGTGACCTCGCTTGTGGCCGGACGGGGGTTGGAGATTGCCGTGGCCCCGCCGGGCTTCCAAGATGGCGGCCGGCTCCCTGTCTCTCAGCCTGGCCGAGACTGGTGACGCTGGTCCGCCGCATGGCACGTTTGCTGAATACCGTAAGGGTGAGCCTACGCTTGGCGACATTCTCGCCGCCTTGCGCTCCTGGAGTGCTTCTATGACCGCACCTATTGCTGGACTGGATGATGATCATTTTGCCGGGCCTGCTGGGCCCCCCCCGGTGTGTGCGGCTTCATCGCTGCTGTGTGCGGCTGGGACTTTCCTGGAGGTCGTGGACCCGGCGGCTGCAGCTTGTTTGGGTGTACGGATACCCGCTGCTCTCAATCATCATGTGATTTCCCCTGTGCTGGGGGTCCGCCGGCCGGGTCCCGTCCGGACTGGTCTCGTTGGATCTCCCATTCCTTTTTTGCCTCGAATGGCCGAACGAAGATCCTGTGGTTGCTCCGCCGAGACGGCTTTCCTCCTATTGTCGGCGGAACTGTGCCTGCAATACCTGCGGTGGTTGCCGTCTTTTCCTGTTCATCTGGGTCGAAATCGATATGACTTGTGTGGATTGACGATTGGACTCCCTGCTATTCGTCTCTGGTTCCTCATGATCTGGTTCCTGGTGCGTTGGATGCCTATGGCTTTGGATAGACGAGGACAGGGTTGAGATGAACTTGCCTCGGTGGACTAATATTTTGCGGTATGGTCGGATGATACGTTTGTGACTGTATGACTATGTTCGATTCTCCTTCATGTTCCTGGAGCTTATCCTTGTAATTACTATCTTCCCGTGGGCACTAAGTATGTTCGGACGGGGGGGTGGGAGCTGATGGTTTTGATTATGTGGCTCCTCTCCCGTCGTTGTTTCCCTATTTCCCCTTCTTCTTTTTGTCTTTGTGGTTCTTTCTTTACTTTTAACTCTTCTATATTTCGGGTTTCTGGTTAGGGCGACAGGCACGCTGCTGGGGGGGTAGGCCATAGCCTTCTGCAGGGGTGCAGGGTGGGGTGTGCGGGGTGGGGGGGGGTCTGTCATTTTGTTTTTTCCCCCTTTTTTCCTTTTTTGGTTCTATGGCTCTTATGTATCCCTTTTTTCGGGACGCGGTGTCTGCATGTGGCCCCCTGGGGTGTTTTTTGCTAGCATGGGCCTTCTGGTCTCCCCGCCGTCATGGTTTACTACGCATCTATTACTCCTGTTACCACGGGTTCCCTGTGCCGGTCTATTTTTGAGTGCTTTGTTAGCCATGGGGCGCATGCTGTGATGCCGCGTTCTTTCTTCCCCCCTTTTTTCCCGATGTCCTTTCCCTTCCCCCCCCCCCCCCCTTTTTCTTTTCTTCCCTCCCCTGGGTTGTTGTGGCGGAGGGCTCTTTGTTTTGCAAGCCTATTTTCCGTTCTGTGTATCATTGTGTGTTCTCGTAGTGGTGGGTGGGCGCTGGGCAGCGGTTGCAATTGCTTACTAATGTGGGACTCACGTTCTGCCTTTGCTAAAATGTAACTGTTCTTTTTGAATTTTCCTGTGTTCTGTATTACTGCTTGCTCGCGGCCCGCCACGGCCCTCTGGACCTTAATGATTGCCATTATTCTGCTATACCCCTTCTTCTATTATAAAATCAACCTTCTCTCATCCTGCTCGTGGTGGTTGCTCTGTGGCTTTTCGCCTTTGATTCCCGTTTGGATTATTGTGATACCCTGCTGGAGCTCCTGTCCTGACCAATGTGCTTCTATAATTGTGGTGGCCGGCCCGATGGGTTGTAGGCCCGTATTTGTGAGCTATTTCTGCACAATAAAGGTTTTAAAAAAAAAACATTCAGCCTGTTCATTGGGGTAAAATATTTTAAGCAGGTAAACGTTTTTTTGAGACATTTATACTGTGAAAAACTGCCCGGGAACGCTTCATACATTGATATCAACCAATTATCTGAATGTAATTGTCTTCGTCAATGACCTGAATTCTTAATCAAACAAGCTTAGTTATCTGAACTTGCATTGATGGATCTAGCCCATCTCTTGCCTTTGAAGTAAAATATTTTGACTTCTGGATAGGATATCACCTAATCATGATGTCACACATTAGGCATGTATTCAAATCTCCAAGATGTGTTTTTCGTTCCCTTTGAAAATGAAAACCTCTTCTATAGTGAACTCGTTTTCGTCCGATAGTGACCATGCTTGACATCTCACACATCTCTCTACAGGGATGTCACCATGATTGGTATTCCAAAATTCAGCTTGGGGCATTCTGCTGACAGGAATAGTTTTCGAAATGAAAAAAATTGATATCTTCCTGTCCTTCGAAAAGATCACCAGCATCATCTAGAAGCCAAAAACAAGTGTCTGTCCAATTCTCCGGCTGAAGGACTCAGATGTTAGGAGGACCTCCTGCAATTCCTTAAAAGATAAATATCTCTTGAACTGTTATTTAGCTTTGTAACAAAAGTACCCTCAATAATTAATATCCATGTGTCTGGTTGTATGTAATAATATTATCCACAAAAATATTATACTACAAAATAGCATAGCAAATATATTGTGAACCATAAGTATATACAGGTAAGTAATGATTTACAATTCCCACTTCACATCTACATACCTTGTTAATATATATAAATAAGTATCATATATCTGTAGTTACCTATGTAATATTCAGCTCAGGTAAAAAAAATAATTGCCCAGTGCTAAACTCCCAGATCACTGGTACCCAACTAGCGTGTGTATAAGCCCATATAAACAAGTATGCAAAATCTGAGAAAAGACGCTTCTTAAATTGCGAGAAATAAGAGATTGATTTTTAGGGAAGGTTTAGGATTTATTCACAAATTTGAGTGCACTAAAGAAATATTCCTTATTTAGAACCAGGAGTAGTAGCCTCTTTTACTGGAGGGCGCTTGTATAAGCCTAGGAAAGTTATCTTAGGTATTAGTTCAGTACAAGAGGGAGTGGGGATGATGGAATCTGGGCTCCCTTCTCGTGCCCAGGGAACCTTCAAAGTTTCTCTGTGATTTGCTGGAAAAATTAGTGGGGCTGTGTATGAGTTTTTTGGGCCGCATTGACCGGATATCCACCTCCCCCTGGGCTGTGCAGGGGATGGCCCCAGGGCGGTTGGTGAAACCCTGTTTGGTGCGCATCATTGCCATTTATTCCAACATTGCGTGTTTGGTATTAACACCAGCACATACCTGATGTCACCACTGAACACAAAGAGCAGGCACAATAATTGCAGAACTCTAAATTGATATAGCGCTGAAAGCAGGTGCAAAAAACTTTAGGACTCATGTTCCGCCTAGTAGTTAGCGCTTGCACTGTCTGTTGGGAGACATATTGTTAGCTTACAGTAGGCTTAGAACCCGTCCATTGCTTACTATGGGGTTGGCTTCATTGCCACTCTTATTTGCTTGCTTCTTTTTCATTAGTGAGTAAGCTTTCCTTCTTCTTCTTGTGTTTGCATATCCCCTGGAGCATTGGCATATCAACGTGTCCTTACACTACTCTTTTTTTTCAGGTGCTACTTTTCCTTTTCGTTTAATCACCCTATGAGAGTACATGTGTTTTCCAGCTGTCCCCCTACTGTGCTTCTCATTCCCTCTATGCACTGTTCTTTCTCACCCAAGTGCTTCTATCCTGCCCCTTCTGTGGTGCAATTGCCCTCATGGGCTTCAGCCTGCCCTCCCTGCTTTCTCACCCATGTTCTTCTACTACCTCCCAGTTCCAAATACTCTCAATCTTTGTTTTTCTCCTTCACCTTCACCACTCCTTGCTGCTCTCTCTCTCTCACCCTTTTGCTTCCCCTTGCCCTCTGTGCTGCTTACCCCCACCCGCTCATTTCATGTTGCGTCCCGGGCTCCGGTATTGCTTCAGTGCCCACCAGCTCCCTGTGTTGTTTCCGCCCCCTGTTCGTCTTGTATCTTATCCAACTGCTTTGCCCCGCATGTTGCTTCTGTGGCCCACCTGTGTTACTTCCCCTACCCACTTTCCAACAAAGAAACTCACAAAAACCGCCTTTGCACATTGTTTATCATTTTCCAATCCGAGTTGGGTCAGCAACAACATGGAAAAAGCTGTAGTGTCATTTTGTAGGTGCTTGCACACCTACTAAATGACGTGAGAGGATATTTTTCATTACTTAGCCATGCTGCACAGCTCAGCTAAAAACCATTTCCAAAACCAATAGGTCACAAAGGGAAGACCTATTGGCTTTGCCAATGCTTGTTAGTACTATTCCAACATTTAAAGAAGGCCACAAGAAACGGTGCTGCTTTGAGAGGCCCTGTGAGATCTTTGATGTAAAAATTCAGGTTTCTTGGTGTCTACGCATGGAATGCTTAAAAAAAAGGCACTGAGTTTGAGTTTTGGGGGCAGATTTACAAGCCCCTTGCGCCTCTTTTACGCCGCCGTTGCGTCACTTTTGTGACACAGCGGTGGCGCAAAAGATGCGCCATGCTGTGCGGTATTTAAAACGTGATGCATCTGGGAGATGTGTCATGTTGTAAAGCCCTGCGCCAGAAGTAGGCGTTCCTGCGCAGGAACGCCTCCTAAAAGTGGCTGAGTGAAATCTACAAGATTTCACTCAGTCACTTTTGAGCCCATGCCGAGTCAAAACTCTGCGCCTGCTTGAAGCAGGCGTTAGGATTGACGCAGCATTGTGAAGATAGGGCCCCCCCGAGCATTGCTGGAGCTGCATCGCGCTTCCGACGCAACTACAGCAATGCGCCGCCTTTACGCCACAGATGCGTGACGCATCTGGGCCGTTTTTGCCCCATGGTGCGCCGCATTGTAAATGCGGCGCATCCATGGTGGGGGAGCCGCGGCGCACAATAACTGGTGCATCCCTGCTGATATGCAGGAATGCGCCAGTTATTGTAAATCTGCCCCTTGGTTTTTTTATTCAGGCGCCCGATTGTGGCATATGTTTGCCAAGTCAGCTGAGAAAAACCCATAAAGTGGTAGATCTTTCCCAAGTAAGGCAGAGGTTTCTCTACCAGAGTGGCTGAATCCACCATCAAAGAATATGCTTTTGAGAAGAAACCTCAGACTGAAAATCAGCCCCCTCTGTCATATGGTGGAATTTCTGCCACCAAATATGACCAAATGCTGATATTATACCTACATGTGGGGCTAGTGCATATCTTGTCTACCTAACATACTGGGGAAGGGGAGGTTGTTTCATAGCACCCATAACATGTCTGTCTTTCACAGATGTAACTGCTTCAGACATAAGGGCCTTTCAGATTCTCTACACTGAGGTTTTGGCTTTACAGCAATAACGACTCAAGTTAATTAATGGCCTTCTGTAAAGCAGGCCCTAAAATTCAATTAAAAACAAGCATTAACACATCCAATAGGTTTTGGGATGGCCACCAGCCCACATGCTTGTTTTGAAGAGTCATGGTTTTTGCAAAACTTTATTGTTGGCAAAGCTGTCGGGACCTTATTAATCTAAAATAAAAAACTGGCTAAAAGCAAAATATTTTGGTCTCAAATAGCACGCATTGCCAGAGGGAGTCTCTGGCACTTAAGGGAACTACTTGGTGTGTGGATGAGCTCTTTGTGAAAGGGCAGAATGCCATCACTCACTGTGAAGTTAACCAGTGGCTGAAGTGGGCTGACCCACTGTCTCATGCTGTAGAGGGCGGAAGAAAATGTGAATGACAAAACAAGAGACCATTAGATGAAACTTGCTGGCTGTAAGCCCCGACAACTAATTTTATACATATAATTTAGTAAAATCGGTCTTGGCTACAGTCTGACCTAAACTGCATTACTTCCACGGAACACCTTGCAGAAAAGTTAAAAAATAGTTGAGGACTCCAAAATTCTGAACAGTGCCAATTTATCTTAAAACTCGAAATTCCCAAATCTAAAAATAGAACAAATCCAAGCCCAATTTGATCCTTCCCCGAATCCTGGCCACCAATTTTAAGATTCCTACCAATGGCCCTATGCATGCAAATCACACTTCTGCCCTTCATAAATGCACGGACATGTACAGAAAATAATTAGCTCTCTTACATCTTCGTCACTCTAGACTGCCCACTGTCTCCTTCAACCCTTCCCCTTCTACATGCCTTCACCTCCTAATCTTTTTTTTGGTGTCAGAAGTAGCCTTATATACTGAAAATATGGTCAGAAAAGTATAAAGATATACAGGGCACAAGTCCAGGGTACACGCAGGTAGACGAAGTCTACCCACTCGTTTCGCAGGGTGGGCGTTATCTACCCTGCCAAGAGGGTGGGTCCCACAGAAATATTCTACACTTGTCCCAGTGTTATTTTCAGACACCGGGCCACATTCAGCAGTGTCTGCATGTTGTCTGGTTTCGTTCTGAGCAGCAAGGTGCAGGTGGCCAGAGGGGGGCGGTTGGAGGGGGGGCTTATCAGATTCCAGCTTGGCCCATAACAAAGGCGGAAGAGGAGGTGCCAATAGGCCTCCTTTTATTGGAGTATAGTAGCTGGGAGCTATTGGGAGCCTCACACCTAAATGCAATGGAGGGAAAACAAAGGCACACAGCTTATCACTTCACAAGTACTTCGGAGAGGCAGCTTTTGGCATCTTTCACTCCCTATTCACAAGAGATATGCATGCACTGTAAGAATGCCAGACCATATGTGTTGGTCTGTCCCAGTATTTACACCGATAACAATTTAAATACCACTATTTTGGGGGTTTTCTTTTATAGTGCTATAGCGTTACTCGTCCCAATGCAGTGTGTCAGAGCCCTTTATATCACAGGTACACATTATACATTGAGAATAAATCATATAGGTGTAAATCAATGTACAGGATGTGTTTTATAAGTCAGTGAGTGTTACAAGGTGAGGGGCCACATGCCCTTCTTAGCTCACTCTGCTATATTTATGGACACCAAAGGGGATGATGGACGGAGCGTTTGAGCAAATCAAACACTCACCCCCAGTCAACTGATCTGGGTTTAATCCATCATCATTCTTTAGCTCACTCCACCACCCCAGTTCAGACATGGCCATATGCAAATCAATCTGACCCTGTGCCTCATGGGAACAGTCCAGCCCGAACTGCCAAGCCATGTCTTCACTGGACCGGAAACAAGCATCCTGGGACCGGTTTCGGATTCATAATCCTCATCAGCCAGGCTATCTTGAATCCAGTGGTAGAGTGAGCAAGGGACCCACGTCTTGGCATACCCTGCCAACTTAGGGCAAACAAAGCGATACCAAAGGGGATGATGGACGGAGCGTTTGAGAAAATCAAACACTCACCCCCGGTCAACTGATCTGGGTTTAATCCATCATAGCTCACTCCACCACCCCAGTTCAGACATGGTCATATGCAAATCAGTCTGACCCTGTGCCTCATGGAAACAGTCCAGCCCGAACTGCCAAGCCATGTCTTCCCTGGACTGGAAACAAGCATCTTAGCCTGACTGATGAGGATTCTGAATCCGAAACCAGTCCTATCTTGAATCCAGTGGTAGAGTGAGCAAGGGAGCCACATCTGGCCATACCCTGCCAACTTAGGGCGAACAAAGCGAGAGACGTGGGTCCATTGCTCACTCTACCACTGGATTCAAGATAAATGAATAAAGTTGAGGCCCAGATTTTGTGTCAGGGTTGCGTCACTTTCTTGGCACAACGCAACACAAAATCTAATTTGCTAAATATTGTAATGCGCTCAAATGTACTCACGATAGACCTGCTAAACATATATGTGAGGTCTGAAGAGCTGATGTCACGTCTTGTGATGTCACTTTCTGTGAGTTGTGATACTTCCCGTAATGCCACCCAATTTCACGCGCCATGATGTCACTTGCATACTGCTTAACTTGATTAGTCCTCCACTTCTTTTTTTTAGGACTTGTGCCCTGAAGATATACCAGTGCTTGGTGTATTAAAAATCTCCATGGTTTAAGATCTTACTGACATGGGTGGCGTGTTGGCCACGTGTCTGTGTGGCATGTGCCCTCCATAGCGCTCAAAATTCTGAAAGTGTCTCGTCTTGTGTCTCCTGTCTCTCTCAGAGTGTGTCCAGCGCCTTTGAAAGCATCTACCGGAAGCAGGGCATCACGGGCCTGTGGAGGGGCGTGAATGGCGCTGTCCCGCGGGTCATGGTGGGGTCAGCATTCCAGCTGGGGACATTCAGCACAGCAAAGGAGTGGGTCACAAAACAGAAGGTGAGTAGAAGGTCAAATTTGTTTCCTTCTTCTTTTGGCAAGGAGTCATCAGAGGTCGGAAGAGATGTCAGTTAAACAGTCCCTTGATTCAGTCCAGAGGTATATTTGGCGATGATGACTTGTCCCTCAGGGCTTTGGAGACTGGTACATCCATGGCTCGAGGGCAGGTGCAAAGCAGTATTTACCCCACCATCAAGTGACTGCGCATTCACTAGGGTTGCGGTCACTCCTGCAGGGGCGGCTCTAGGCTCATGGCGGCCCTCGGCTGGGAGCGTAGGTAGGGGGCCCCGGAAGAGGGGGTCCGGGCGGGGTGGAGGGCGGAGGCCAGTGAAGAGGGAGGGGTCAGGGTGTTTGATAGTGGAACAGAGCCGGAGGCCGCCAAATCCCTGCCAGAGGCCGCCAAGCAAATATGTATCCATCCTCAGAGGATTATTATATTAAGGATATATATTGGTGTGGTGGCCCCTGGGGTTTGGCTGACCCTGTGCAGGTGCACAGCTTGCACATGCCTAAGGCCGCCCCTGACTCCTGCCTGAATCGACGTGTGGCAAATCTTATTCAGTGTGACAGACACACTCACGCACAATGACAAGCCTACTGTACCAGGCAACTCCAGCATGAATACTAAAACTCACACAGAAAAACACACTTAGCCAAGCTCGCTTTGCTTTTACACTTCACGGTGGACCCTGGGTGATGACATGGGAGTAGGCACTTCCGGGGTAGACATCACCAAAGTTCATGTCCTACACGAGCCGACCTCTTAGGCGTACACTGACAGGCGTGGACACAAAAGATGCAGGACGCTGTTCTGTCCTTCTCAGAAAAGGACATTTATACAGCCAGACCGGCACAATGAAACACCGGAACATGTACACCAACACAGAGGCAGAGGTTGGCACACCCTCCTTCCTGACGTTTTTTTTCCCGCCAGTCTTCCCGCCAGAGTGGGGGTAGAACGGGTGGGGGCCAGTTGCTGGGTACAGCAAATGGTCTGGAGAAGCTCTGAGGCGGTCTGCCTTTGAAGCTTCCCCCTGTCCATCCTGGGGGAGGAGACATATCACCTCGCCCAGGATGTGCATTGTTGCAGGCCCAGGAGAGTGGGGGCTCTCCACCCAGGGATCCAGCAATATGTCTACTGTGTGGCAGCCTCTGCAGCCACTCAGCCAAGACGTGGATTGTAGGTTCGGGTTTTGGAGGGCATCTCTAAGATGCCCTCTCGTGCATTTTACATTAAATCCCACACTGGCGTCAGTGCGGGTTTAATGTGCTGAGAAATTTGGTACCAAACTTGTCAGTCTTCAGTGTAGCCATTATGGTGCTGGCCTAACGGGATTGGCCTAATGGCTAGGGCACTCTACCTCGGAACTGGGGATCTGGGTTCGAGTCTCGGTAACGACGCCAAAACCTCCTGTGATTCTGGCCAAATCACTTAATCTTCCTGTGCCTAAAATGAAAGTGTGTCCTCATGTAACGTAACTTGAAAATATGTAAAGCGCTCAGATACCTGATTCGGTTCAGGTCTAGTTCGCGCTATATAAAACTCTGCAAAAAAAAAACACACTCATCTACACTGGAACACTCAGCCTTTCACTCTGAATCTCTAAGGACTTTACCCTGACGCTCACTCACAATTGCAGACAGGCACGATAAACTAGTCCATAGACACGTGAACACGGGTACAGTGATGCCCTCGGAGCACTTATAAGACTGAAGGAACTGAAGACGTTGAAGGGCGTGCTCAGACGTACCCCGTCACACTAGGGCCGGCTCACTGACACCCTGAGACAATGATACCGTTCGACACACTGAGACCTGCACTCAGAGATGGACACTAAACCTCACCCCCCTCTCTCGCTCTCTTTCTCCTTCCCTCTGTCTGTTTATCTATCTCCCTCCCTCTCTCTCTCTCACACACACACACGCACACAGTATCCCTCCTCTCTGCTCTTTCTCTCCTCAC